>NC_069501.1:979931676-980231676 GCF_027579735.1 Bombina bombina | reverse complement strand
AACCTACACATTTTCTCTGGTATTGCAACTGTGTTACAATCATTCAGAGCCGCTAACACCTCCCCTAGTAATACACGGAGGTTTTCCAGCTTAAATTTAAAATTTGAAATATCTGAATCCAGTTTGTTTGGATCAGAACCGTCACCCGCAGAATGAAGCTCTCCGTCCTCATGTTCTGCAAATTGTGACGCAGTGTCTGACATGGCCCTAATATTATCAGCGCACTCTGTTCTCACCCCAGAGTGATCACGCTTACCTCTTAGTTCTGGTAATTTAGCCAAAACTTCAGTCATAACAGTAGCCATATCCTGTAATGTGATTTGTAATGGCTGCCCAGATGTACTCGGCGCTACAATATCACGCACCTCCCGAGCGGGAGATGCAGGTACTGACACGTGAGGCGAGTTAGTCGGCATAACTCTCCCCTCGTTGTTTGGTGAAATATGTTCAATTTGTACAGATTGACTTTTATTTAAAGTAGCATCAATACAGTTAGTACATAAATTTCTATTGGGCTCCACTTTGGCTTTAGCACATATAGCACAGATATCTTCCTCTGAATCAGACATGTTTAACACACTAGCAAATAAACTAGCAACTTGGAAATACTTTTCAAGTAATTTACTATAATATGAAAACGTACTGTGCCTATAAGAAGCACAGAAAAAGTTATGACAGTTGAAAATTAATAAACTGAAAAGTTATAGCATCAAATCTTTGTAAAAAACACAATTTTAGCAAAGGATTGCTCCCATTAGCAAAGGATAACTAACCCTGATAGCAGAAAAAAAAAAATACAGAAATAAACGTTTTTTTATCACAGTCAACTACAATCTCACAGCTCTGCTGTGAGTGATTACCTCCCTCAAAACAAGTTTTGAAGACCCCTGAGCTCTGTAGAGATGAACCGGATCATGCAGGGAAGACAATAAACTTCTGACTGAATTTTTTGATGCGTAGCAAAAGCACCAAAAAAGGTCCCTCCCCCTCACACATAACAGTGAGAGAGATCAGTAAACTGTCATAAATTAAATAAAACGACTGCCAAGTGGAAAAAAATAGTGCCCAAAACATTTTTTCACCCAGTACCTCAGAAAATTAAACGATTTTACATGCCAGCAAAAAACGTTTAACATTAATAAATTGAGTGTTATTAAAAAGCCTGTTGCTAGTCCCTGCAAATTAGGCTAAAGTTTTATGCATACAGTATAATTCCAGTGAAGTGCCATTCCCCAGAATACTGAAGTGTAAAATATACATACATGACAGCCTGATACCAGTTGCTGCTACTGCATTTAAGGCTGAGTTTACATTATATCGGTATGGCAGAATTTTCTCATCAATTCCATTGTCAGAAAATAATAAGCTGCTACATACCTCTTTGCAGATTAATCTGCCCGCTGTCCCCTGATCTGAAGTTTACCTCTCCTCAGATGGCCGAGAAACAGCAATATGATCTTAACTACTCCGGCTAAAATCATAGAAAAACTCAGGTAGATTCTTCTTCAAATTCTACCAGAGAAGGAATAACACACTCCGGTGCTATTATAAAATAACAAACTTTTGATTGAAGGTATGAAACTAAGTATAATCACCACAGTCCTCTCACACATCCTATCTATTCGTTGGGTGCAAGAGAATGACTGGTAATGGCAGTTAGGGGAGGAGCTATATAGCAGCTCTGCTGGGTGAATCCTCTTGCACTTCCTGTTGGGGAGGAGTTAATATCCCATAAGTAATGGATGATCCGTGGACTGGATACACTTAACAAGAGAAACACAATAGACTCCAGGTGCTTGGTAGGAAGCAGTATATTCATGGTCTGACAGAAATACTAAGGTTAAATACATAGTTAGTGTACGAACACCAAAGGCCCTTGGTAATTAGCAGCTCACTTTGAAGCTAAATGTAATGGACCAGAATAAATCTAGCTAAATACACCTAAAATAAGAAATAAGGGTTCACTACCTATTGAGGAATTTTACTACTATCAAACACATAGTTAGAGCATAAATACACTTGGCACTTTATAATGTGTATTTATGGGTGTACTAGAATTGCGGTACCTAAGTGTACATCATAACAAAGGTGATATTCGTTAGTTTAGCAAGCAGCTGATTAACCTTTGATGCTGGGCACAATAGACCAGAATATACTTAGGCTATATATACCTAAATAGTAATTTAAAATTTACTACTTGTTTGGGATATCTACTGGAGATGAGTTTAATGCTAGAGTACAACACACCTGCCCCTCTAAATAAATGTTTAATGTGTTTAATGTGTTTATACCGGGATGTGATTCACAAGGGAGAAAACATAACAGAGTTGCTACTCTTTAAAACAGGTTTGGCAGGCGAAGCACGCTCGCATTGCAAGGAATTGTCCCATTGTACACAAATAATGGACATATAGCAGTGACAGCACAGGAGAGCGGTGACTGACAGCGAGGTGTGACGCGACAGGCTACATTTTTGATTGGTGTACACATACGATATTCGACCAATCAGGACTCAGTAGGTAGGGACCAATAGCTACACACATGACTCCCTGCAAAGCATTGGGATTTGGTAGACCGCACCGGATTGGCCAACACATACGGTTACCATCCAATGAGGTTAAGGAAGCAGGTTCTAATGGTAAATAGCTATCACGAACAAACACGGAATCTTAGCATATACACTACTTTTTCAACTATAACATAGACGATCTAGAAGCATACCAAAAACCTGAGAGCTGTTAAAAGAGACAGGATAAATACCAGAACACACAGTACTCGTGTCTATACATGTCTCTTTATACAAGCGGTTTCAACTCAGAGACAGTTTCTCTATGCAAAGATGCAATATAATTGTTGAATAGACCCAACTAATAGATTCTGTCATTTGTCATTATTCATTGTTTGGCACTTATTAAATATTGAGTACTAATGATAAATAGGAGGTTAGGAACTCAGTCTTTTTGTAATTTTGTAATATTGAGTAAATAGACTAGTGCAGCTATGTTGACAAGGAGGGTTAATTGATCCCAGCTGAAGGGAGTTATAATGAGGGGTGTGGTTTTTTTTGAACCAATAGGATTACAGATGATGGTTTTTAAATCTGAGAACTGACAGACAGTTTTAAGCAGGCTAGGAGTAAGGCAACAGCCGAAACCGGTCAGCCTTTTTGTCATCTGTTTAACTATAATTGTATGTTCTTACCCAGGGGTTAAGATACACTTTATGTTCTAAATAAAGTTTGATTTTTTTATCCATATACTTGGTGCTCCTGTTACACATTTTTTCTGATGCTTTGCTTATTACTTGGCCAAACAGTGAGCACAGGTTTTGGATTTAAATTGCGGTAGGTGGGCTAGAGGCACACTGCACTGACTGTCTTTTCATCTAAGGGACATAGGTGAAGTCTTTCAGGGCCCTAAAAATTGAATAATGGGCAGAGAGTAATAATCCTGGAATACAAGACACAACTTTTCACACCAGTACTGGACTCAGCATCCTGATCTGAAAGAACACCACACCAAGGGATTGAAGAGTGGTGAGTCAAGCATTTTATTTTGTGTATATACGGATGTCTGGGAGTGGTCCCTTGTGAATGATATTAGTGTGGGGGTTGTTTTGGGGAACACCGCCACATTCTTTCCTTTACAAACAGTCTAAGTTGTGCAGTGGCCTTACAAGGAATTGGTTTCAGGACTATTTATACATTTCTTTATACAGTGCATACACCTTAACCACTTCCCCTATTGGATTTTGAAAGTAAGCATTTTTTGCTAAGAGCTGTGGCCTAGCTCAAGGTGCATGCACGGCTTTTGGGCCTACCACTGCAATCTTGTAATTTTACATTAGCATACAGAAGTATGCAGGGTGAGAGCAATACTATAAACACACCAGTTTTATTCTCCCTGAGGACAGCCGAAGAGAGAGAGGCGGCAGCTTGGGATTGCAATCAAATTTTTTCCCTCAACAAAACTAATTACAGCTTGATAACACTTTTTGAAGAGGTGGAGAACCTTCTATTGAGAGAGGAACAACTAAAATGGGATGTTAACACACTTAATAAATATTTGGAATTAGGCCTGATACCCAGGGGCCTCAGACTGAACAAATTCCCAACCTTTGTGACAGATGACAAGTCCTTCATTGAACGATGGAATAACCACCTTACAGAATGTTCACTTAAATTGATGAAATTAATCTGTGAATTTAAGTTGAAAACAATTGATGAACTGGCTATAAAGATAAAGGAATTACAGGATGAGCTAAACAAGAGAAGTGAAGAACCCAGCTTTCTAAAATTCGATGCCACCCTACAGAAAGTGCTGGCGGAAGCAAAAACATTACTACTGGAGACTAAACGCACAAAGTATTTAAGGGACTTGCAGGACTATAATTTGAACAGAGTCTACGTTTGGAATAGGAGAGATCGTTTTGCCTTAAGGAAGGAGCAAAACAGATCAGCCCCATACTATAACAGATGGAGAGGAGGAAATAGATCCAGAAGCAACAGAGGTAGACGTGTTAACTTCCAGGAAAGTGAAGGAGAATCCTGGGACGAAGGTTCGTCCTCAGGGGGAGAGGAATTGGGGGCCCACGAAACCACAGTGAGACCTAAGGAAGGACCAAACAGGTTGCCCCCAATCCTGAAGAACAGAGATTCTGAAACAGCATCCACCTCGTCACACTATAGAGAGGAACCCCCACAGGCGGGGGGAACAGGAAGGTTCCTGGGAGCAACCGAAAAATCCCAGTTGGAACAGGTTTTTCAGGTACCCCCAAAAGCATCAGAAGGGGGGGAAGAGGAACCGCAGAACAACAACAACAACAACCGAGAGAACAGAGACGATACCCCCAAAGGAGGGGCCGAAGGAGGGGGAACTACAGGGACTGAACGTTTTAAACCTATCAAGTTATGTTCTAAATAAATCTGAAATTGAAGTGTTGAGTTTAGGTTTAACATTTGTTCCGTCTGCAGATTTCAATCTGTTTAGAACTCTTTTGGACGTTAACAAAATGATTCGGAACCTAACGTTGAAAAAATTCTTTAAGACACAAGATCAACGTCAATTTAATGAGAGTCCAAGTTCTTTTGATATATCTGACCGTGAACATCATGTTAATAATGATTTGAATTTCCAAGAATTATGCGATGTAAAGACTCTGGAATCTCTCCAAGAAGAGGAAGAGATGGAAGAAAGTAGGCGGGTGGCAACTCCACTCCTAAAGAACAAATCTTTGTTCTATCCCATCCAAAACAGGGGTCCTCTTCTGGAGAAATTCCAGAAGCGGGTAGAAAGTGATCTAATTAAGCTCCAATATGTTACACAAAGGGGCAAGAAGTCCAATGTCACACGAAAACAAAAAATGGCACTAGATGGTCTAAGAGATAACAACGACCTAGTGATTAGGTCAGCCGATAAGGGCGGAGCAATTGTTGTTCTTGATAAAAAGGATTTCATTCAGGAAGCTTTCAGACAGCTGAGAGTGGAACAGGATTATGAGGTATTGTCATTCGATCCAACATGCCAATTCCGGAGACAGTTGGTCTCCCTTGTAGACGATGGGGTAGAGATGGGCTATATTAACCAAGGAACTAAGGATTATCTTCTGGTACAAAACCCAGCCATTCCTGTGTTTAATCACCTACCCAAGATTCACAAGTCTACAGACAATGTCCAAGGGAGACCAATTGTAAGTGGAATAGGCTCCCTACTGGAACACCTTTCAGAGTGGTTAGATGGCATCCTGCAGCCCTTGGTAAGCTCCCTTTGGAGTCACCTGTCGGATACCAAACATGTATTGAATTTACTTTCTGGTGTGGTATGGCAGAGTGACTTTAAGTGGTTGACAGTGGATGTAAGATCCCTGTATTCAACCATACCACATGATAAGGGCCTGGAAGCCATAAAATTCTTTCTGTCAAAAGAGTATCCAAGTGATCAGGATTTTATTGGATACATATTGAGAGTAACCAGATTTCTCCTTACCCACAACTATTTCCTGTTTGAGGGGGAGTTCTTTCTCCAGAGGCGTGGGACAGCGATGGGGGCAAAATTTGCCCCTTCTTACGCCAACCTTTTCATGGGTTGGTGGGAGCTCTCCCACGTCTTTGGAGAGAGGAACCTGTTCAGGCAGGAGATAGTGTGGTATAGGCGCTTCATTGACGATCTCCTCTTTATTTGGCAGGGCTCCCATAAAGATCTAGAGAGGTTTGTAGAGGGACTTAACAACAACAATGTAGGCATTAGCTTTACGTCTGAGATACAAGAGCATTCAGTTAATTTTTTGGACATCTCACTAAAGGGAGAAGTAGGTCAGAAGATTACCACAGAGACATATCGGAAGCCAATTACAGGGAACTCTTTGCTGCACGCCGCAAGTTGTCACCCGAGGAGAGTGTTTAGGGGTGTAGCCAGAGGCCAGTTCATTCGCCTGAAAAGGAACTGTACTGATCAAAGTACATATGAGAAACAGGCCGATGAACTATCTGTTAGGCTCATGGAAAGAGGTTATCCAGGGTCAATAATTACAAAAGAGAGAAACGCTGTTACCAAAATTAACAGAGTTGATCTTTTAAGACAGAAGAACACAAAATATATAAAAAGAACAAAAGGGACTGAGGACAGAAAAATCACATTCACGACAGAATATTCACAACAGTACACACAAATATGTCAGATCATTAGAAATAACTACCATCTGTTATCAGCAGATGATGCTCTAAAAGAGACAGTATCTGAGGGCATCAGATGTACATACAAAAGAAACAGAACAATAGGCAATATAATTGCACCTACAAGGTTGAGGAAGGAACAGACAGATGGGTCCTCCTGGCTGAGATTAAATGGGACCTATAGGTGCAATTATTTATCCTGCAAAGCTTGCGAGAAAGTCACTATAGGGGACTCCTTCAGCTCTCTAGTTACGGGGGAACACTTCCAGAAGAATTTATGTCTTAACTGCAGGTCGACCTTTGTAGTGTACTTGATTTCATGCACACACTGTGCCCTCCAGTATGTAGGCCTCACGACAAGGGAAGCCAGGGTACGAATAAAAGAGCATCTAGCGGATATCAAAGCAGGGGTACTCACAACGCCACTTATTAAACATTTTTCAATTACACACAATAAAGATAATTCATTCTTTTCCTGGACCATCATAGAGAAGGTACCAATCCAGATGAAAGGGGGGGACAGAACCCGCAAACTAGGCGAAAGGGAGGCCTTCTGGATCTTTCGCTTAAAAACAAGGATTCCAGACGGCCTCAATTCTGAATTTGACCTCATTAATTTTTGGTAGTGTACATTAGGAATAACACTCCACATATTTGGGGTATTTAGGTAACAATATGATTACTTTGTAAACCTGATTTTACCTATGTATTTATTTATATATACATAGAGAGTAAACACCTAATATCAAAGCACTAATAAAACACAATAGACTCCAGGTGCTTGGTAGGAAGCAGTATATTCATGGTCTGACAGAAATACTAAGGTTAAATACATAGTTAGTGTACGAACACCAAAGGCCCTTGGTAATTAGCAGCTCACTTTGAAGCTAAATGTAATGGACCAGAATAAATCTAGCTAAATACACCTAAAATAAGAAATAAGGGTTCACTACCTATTGAGGAATTTTACTACTATCAAACACATAGTTAGAGCATAAATACACTTGGCACTTTATAATGTGTATTTATGGGTGTACTAGAATTGCGGTACCTAAGTGTACATCATAACAAAGGTGATATTCGTTAGTTTAGCAAGCAGCTGATTAACCTTTGATGCTGGGCACAATAGACCAGAATATACTTAGGCTATATATACCTAAATAGTAATTTAAAATTTACTACTTGTTTGGGATATCTACTGGAGATGAGTTTAATGCTAGAGTACAACACACCTGCCCCTCTAAATAAATGTTTAATGTGTTTAATGTGTTTATACCGGGATGTGATTCACAAGGGAGAAAACATAACAGAGTTGCTACTCTTTAAAACAGGTTTGGCAGGCGAAGCACGCTCGCATTGCAAGGAATTGTCCCATTGTACACAAATAATGGACATATAGCAGTGACAGCACAGGAGAGCGGTGACTGACAGCGAGGTGTGACGCGACAGGCTACATTTTTGATTGGTGTACACATACGATATTCGACCAATCAGGACTCAGTAGGTAGGGACCAATAGCTACACACATGACTCCCTGCAAAGCATTGGGATTTGGTAGACCGCACCGGATTGGCCAACACATACGGTTACCATCCAATGAGGTTAAGGAAGCAGGTTCTAATGGTAAATAGCTATCACGAACAAACACGGAATCTTAGCATATACACTACTTTTTCAACTATAACATAGACGATCTAGAAGCATACCAAAAACCTGAGAGCTGTTAAAAGAGACAGGATAAATACCAGAACACACAGTACTCGTGTCTATACATGTCTCTTTATACAAGCGGTTTCAACTCAGAGACAGTTTCTCTATGCAAAGATGCAATATAATTGTTGAATAGACCCAACTAATAGATTCTGTCATTTGTCATTATTCATTGTTTGGCACTTATTAAATATTGAGTACTAATGATAAATAGGAGGTTAGGAACTCAGTCTTTTTGTAATTTTGTAATATTGAGTAAATAGACTAGTGCAGCTATGTTGACAAGGAGGGTTAATTGATCCCAGCTGAAGGGAGTTATAATGAGGGGTGTGGGGTTTTTTGAACCAATAGGATTACAGATGATGGTTTTTAAATCTGAGAACTGACAGACAGTTTTAAGCAGGCTAGGAGTAAGGCAACAGCCGAAACCGGTCAGCCTTTTTGTCATCTGTTTAACTATAATTGTATGTTCTTACCCAGGGGTTAAGATACCCTTTATGTTCTAAATAAAGTTTGATTTTTTTATCCATATACTTGGTGCTCCTGTTACACATTTTTTCTGATGCTTTGCTTATTACTTGGCCAAACAGTGAGCACAGGTTTTGGATTTAAATTGCGGTAGGTGGGCTATAGGCACACTGCACTGACTGTCTTTTCATCTAAGGGACATAGGTGAAGTCTTTCAGGGCCCTAAAAATGGAATAATGGGCAGAGAGTAATAATCCTGGAATACAAGACACAACTTTTCACACCAGTACTGGACTCAGCATCCTGATCTGAAAGAACACCACACCAAGGGATTGAAGAGTGGTGAGTCAAGCATTTTATTTTGTGTATATACGGATGTCTGGGAGTGGTCCCTTGTGAATGATATTAGTGTGGGGGTTGTTTTGGGGAACACCGCCACATTCTTTCCTTTACAAACAGTCTAAGTTGTGCAGTGGCCTTACAAGGAATTGGTTTCAGGACTATTTATACATTTCTTTATACAGTGCATACACCTTAACCACTTCCCCTATTGGATTTTGAAAGTTCCCAATAAACAAGTCTCACAGTGTCTCTCTGAATCAGCGTTCTGGAGCCCATGGATCAGCATAACTACCCCACACCAACCCTCTTGGGCATGATGGCCGTGATCGTGAGGCAGACACCAATATAGATCATACTGCACTGAGTGTACACGGAGGCGACTGCTGCATATGAGGTATTGGTGATTAGAGAGGTGCGCTGCAGGCCTCTCGTCGCCTCCATACACACCCCAGGCAAGTCTAGGCAGCATTTCAGGGAACCCATCATACCTTCCCAGCCGACCGTCCAGGCATCTCTCAAGGCATTTTCTCCCCCAGAGCTAACTTGCCGCCAGACAACCTGCGGTCCAGAGGGACTCACTGCCGCTGCCGGGCTACGTCTCCGAAGGAACGGATCAGTGGGAGGTTGCGACTCGCACGGCTGCTCTCGAGAGTTCATGAGCTCCCCTCTCCCCCCCTCATCTGTCTCCGGAACATGAGTGGATGCATGGGAAACAGGTCTTGTAGGGATCGTCTTCAGAGTCGGTGTTGCGTCTGCTACTTTTCTGCTCCTCAAGTCGTCTCTCACTTTATTCACCGTCTCAATCATGCGGTCTATTCTTTTGCAGAGTGTCTTCTCAAGGTCCTCCATGTAGGTCTGTAGCACAGTATAAATCTCTTCCATGATAAAAGATTTATTGTTATGTGCCGCTCAGAATCCACTTATCCTCCGCAAGGGTATTTAGAGATGCGTGTTTCTTCTGTAATAGGCCGCAGCCGCGGTCTTTCCTACTATTTTATCAGTAGTGTTAGGAGGAGATTGCTGTGGGACACTTTACAATCTTGTGGGTGTTATTGCTAGTATCCTGGGACTCTCCCGGCAACTTAGAAATAATTTTCAAGCTTTCCTGTTTAGTTAAAATATCGTTTTTCTGTCAGTTTTTAGCAGAGCTCTGATTCTGTGCGACTGTCCTGAACTACAGTTGGCTCCGCCCCCCTCTGGGGCCTGTTTTGTTTAACATATTTATCTGCAATATCAGCAAAGGGCTACAGGGGAAAGTATGTCTCTTTGCAGATGATACAAAAATTTGCAACAGAGTGGATGTTCCAGGGGGGTAGACAAAATGAGAAGTGATATATAACAATTGGAGGATTGGACAAACGACTGGGATCTAAAGTTTAACACAGCAAAGTGTAAAATAATGCATTTAGGGAAGAAAAATCCAAATGTTAATTACAGACTCAATGACACTTTACTGACTGTTACAGACGAGGAACAGGACTTGGGAATTATTATTTCAGATGATTTAAAACTTAGTAAACAATGTAGTAATAATGCAGCGAGTAAGGCTAGCAGAATGCTTGGATGTATTGGTAGAGGTATTTGCAGCAGAAATAGTAAGGGTCTTATGCCACTTTATAGATCATTAGTTAGGCCTCATCTTGAGTATTGTGTGCAGTTCTGGAGACCATATCTTCAGAAGGATATTAACAAACTTGAATCTGTGCAAAGGAGGGCTACCAAAATGGTACATGGTCTAAAAAATAAAACTTACCAGGATAGGCTCAATGACCTAAATATGTATAGCTTAGAGGAGAGAAGGGAAAGAGGTGATATGATAGCAACTTTCAAGTACATTAAAGGGTTTAGTAAAACTGAGGCTGTGGGTATTTTACATAAAAGTGAAAATTCAAGAACAAGGGGTCATGAGCTCAAGCTAAAGGGTAGTAGATTCAGGAGTAATTTGAGGAAGCACTTCTTTACAGAAAGAGTGATTGATTTATGGAATAAACTTCCTCAAGAGGTAGTAGCAACAAACACTGTGGGGGACTTTAAAAATGCATGGGACAAGCATAGGGCTATCCTACGAACTAGATAAGTTTATACTGTTAGGTAAGGTCGGGCAGACTTGCTGGGCCTATGGCTCTTATCTGCCGTCAATATCTATGTTTCTATGTAAAATCCTTTGAATATAATTTTTAACCATCCATGTGTAATACCAAATTGTTACTCTTTGTGCAAGGCTAAATAACGAACCCTGCACTCCACTTGTAATGTAGCTCATAGTCTGTACAGTGATTTTTACCCTCTTAGACAAGTAACACACATATAACAACGATTTAATCTGTTACTTCTGTGTGAGTCATTTGAAGCAGTATATTTTTCTTATGAACATATTGCACACCTTTTGACACAAGTGCCATTGTCATTATTAGAGCTTGTATCATTAGGTATGTGTTAAATGAGATAATAATATTATGCGTTGAGTATTTTTATTTTTTGGTTATGGGATTTGGTGCTTGTGGTGCCTTTGGCATTAGTACATTTGATGATACATTTTCAGAGTTTTCCTCATTAACTGTTTTAGGGTGTAAAGATGCCATGCAGAGGAGTTTTTTTCAGTGGCAATGACATCATGTTAATTTGATTTGCTGATGGCAGTGTATAATGTACTCTTGCTTCTGGTACTCCTGTCATCTCCCACAGTGCCTCTCCTCACCTCTGTAACTTGATTAGCCCTTTTTTTTCCATTGGTTAAAACATGATTGATAATGTTTTGATTTTGAGGTTTTCAGCTCAAAATCAGTATCTCTCAGCACTGCCTTCCCTATGCAGGAAGATAAGGTGAACAAGCCACCCAAGGCAAGTTTTTTTTATGATGAAGGCTTACATTTTAAGGTGTATGTATAGATGATTGAGGACAAACAAGAGGACCCTGAGATATTTCTAAACCCAGTCTCTCGAGAGACTATAGTAATTAATGCTAATAGTCATGCTTCTGTGCTTTAGATTCCAGCCCTCACAAAAAATGTGCTTTAAAGTCCTAATATTGTCATGTTTTTGTGAAAATTAATAGAAGACATATCTTCCTCTGGCACTTTAGGGGGTTCATGTTCTGCATCACCTATTTGAAGTCTGTTTCCTCCTCATCTCATTATTACAAATAGCTTATTAATCTAAGTTATACTTCACTTTGTAGAGCAGTTCAAGTAAATAATCTTATTAAGACAGTTATTTCAATTTTAGTTATCAAGGAAGATATTAAATACCTTAGTTAAATAAACAGTTTAAACGCTAAGGCTAAAAATTATTTCCTGCCTCTTTGGTGATTTCAGATCTTATCACTAAGAATTGGTCTAGGCCTGGTTAAAGGTTTTATTCTTTTTCTAGATTCAAGCAGTATTATACATTTTTCCTTTCTAATCTTAAGAATTAAAAACAATTCCCTAATGTTGATTTATCCGTTTCCAGGCTTTTCAAGTACATTATTATTTTAACCAAAGTTGCATCCAGCTTTTAAAGATCCTATGGATGGGATAGCTGAACCTACCTTAACCCCTTAATGACCACAGCACTTTTCCATTTTCTGTCCGTTTGGGACCAAGGCTATTTTTACATTTTTTAGGTGTTTGTGTTTAGCTGTAATTTTCCTCTTACTCATTTACTGTACCCACACATATTATATACCGTTTTTTTCGCCATTAAATGGACTTTCTAAAGATACCATTATTTTCATCATATCTTATAATTTACTATAAAAAAAAATATAAAATATGAGGAAAAAATGGAAAAAAACACACTTTTTCTAACTTTGACCCCCAAAATCTGTTACACATCTACAACCACCAAAAAACACCCATGCTAAATAGTTTCTAAATTTTGTCCTGATTTTAGAAATACCCAATGTTTACATGTTCTTTGCTTTTTTTGTAAACTATAGGGCCATAAATACAAGTAGCACTTTGCTATTTCCAAACCATTTCTTTTCAAAATTAGCGACAGTTACATTTTTTTTCCCACCCGCTCCCGCCCCGTGCACGCACGCGCTCCCGTGCGCGCCCCCGTAGATCCCGCCCCCGATCCCGCCACCCTCCACTTCACACAGAGCACCGATGGCTCCCACCCACCAACGATACCGGCCATCGATGTCCGGTGCAGAGAGGGCCACAGAGTGGCTCTCTCTGCATCAGATGGCCAAGGGGGGTTATTGCAGGATGCCTCCATATCGAGGCATCACTGCAATAACCGGAAAGCAGCTGGAAGCGAGCAGGATCGCCTCCAGCTGCTTTCCAGACCAAGGACGTATGCCACACGTCCTATGGATGGGATAGCTGAACCTACCTTAACCCCTTAATGACCACAGCACTTTTCCATTTTCTGTCCGTTTGGGACCAAGGCTATTTTTACATTTTTGAGGTGTTTGTGTTTAGCTGTAATTTTCCTCTTACTCATTTACTGTACCCACACATATTATATACCGTTTTTCTCGCCATTAAATGGACTTTCTAAAGATACCATTATTTTCATCATATCTTATAATTTACTATAAAAAAAATTATAAAATATGAGGAAAAAATGGAAAAAAACACACTTTTTCTAACTTTGACCCCCAAAATCTGTTACACATCTACAACCACCAAAAAACACCCATGCTAAATAGTTTCTAAATTTTGTCCTGATTTTAGAAATACCCCATGTTTACATGTTCTTTGCTTTTTTTGTAAACTATAGGGCCATAAATACAAGTAGCACTTTGCTATTTCCAAACCATTTCTTTTCAAAATTAGCGACAGTTACATTTTTTTTCCCACCCGCTCCCGCCCCGTGCACGCACGCGCTCCCGTGCGCGCCCCCGTAGATCCCGCCCCCAATCCCGCCACCCTCCACTTCACACAGAGCACCGATGGCTCCCACCCACCAACGATACCGGCCATCGATGTCCGGTGCAGAGAGGGCCACAGAGTGGCTCTCTCTGCATCAGATGGCCAAGGGGGGTTATTGCAGGATGCCTCCATATCGAGGCATCACTGCAATAACCGGAAAGCAGCTGGAAGCGAGCAGGATCGCTTCCAGCTGCTTTCCAGACCAAGGACGTATGCCACACGTCCTCGGTCATTAACTGTATTTTTTTTGAGGACGTGTGGCGTACGTCCTTGGTCGTTAAGGGGTTAAAGGGACACTGAACCCAATTTTTTTTCTTTTGTGATTCAGATAGAGAATGCAATTTTAAGCAAGTTTCTAATTTACTCCTATTATCAAATTTTCTTCATTCTCTTGCTATCTTTATTTAAAAATAAGGCATTTAAGCTTTTTTTGGTTCAATACTCTGGACAGCACTTTTTTATTGGTGGATAAATTTATCCACCAATCAGCAAGAACAACCCAGGTTGTTCACCAAAAATGGACCGGCATCTAAACTTACATTCTTGCATTTCAAATAGATACCAAGAGAATGAAGACAATTTGATAATAGGAGTAAATTAGAAAGTTGCTTAAAATGTCATGCTCTATCTGAATCACGAAAGAAAAAAATGTGGGTTCAGTGTCCCTTTAACAATTATTTTACTCTATTGAATCTGTTTATGGATGTGATATTGCTGGTGCAACTGTTGCTAGATTAGAAAGCTTGAGGCTATTCTGTATGTTTTGCTTTTCACACTGCACTTTAAAAGAGGTCTAGTGTGACCACAAATTATCAATTTTTCCTAATTCAGAACTTGTGGTTTCATGACAATTCAAATATGATGTTTAGCCTCAGTGGCTGGCATCTAAACGGCCACAAAAGCAACATTGGATGTTATGCATAGCTTTTTTAATAGGTTACACAACCTACAACTTATTTTACAAAAGCTTATGCTCACACATTGGCCATTTATTGCTGTGACAACAGAGCTAAACTGCTAAATACAAAATACAGTAATAATAATTGTCTAGATTCACTATCAAACATTACACTCTTACTAAATGCTATGTCTTTGAATGATGCTTGTTTGATAAAGAATGGAGAGAATAGATGGTTTCATAAAAAATACATAAGGACTGAAGGCTGTTACTGAATAGAAACCAGTGTTCGAGGTGTCTACAAAAATGTTTCCTGAAAGGGCAAAAAAAGTAAATGCCCTGAACAATATAAAATTAGAGGTGATATGTATAGCAGGAAAGTGTTGCTTGTTGTACACATGAGCTGCACAAGTGCACGTTATTTTACAAATGGTGTCTTCCCTGGATTCAATTGTGTGCTTATGCTTGGATACAATTGTATGTTGGGTACAACAACAAAACCAAGCTATTTTTTCTTTACTTTCACAAAACACTGCACAACTATTTTGCAAGTGTATGCATTAGCAATGCAGTCAACAATTGTGCTTAAATATAGAGCTCGGAACCAACAATTAATATGTTAATTTACACTACTGTATGTCTTGTCAAGAAATCCTTATCATGATAACTAATGAATATATATGAAAAAAAATCTTCATATATGATTAAACCGTTATTGATAACTTTTTTTTTTCCTCCAAGACATTTTTCATTGTAATGTATCATTTGTTGCACATTATTAATTTTTATAATATAAAAAATGAAACTGTGCGCATGTAATAATTAAAAAACAACACTGCCATTAATATTCTTTAAAACAGTATATAATAAAGTAAAAAAATTATCCCTTAGCAGTTTAATGAGGTCCCAGTGTTACTCAGGGATGATATTAGTAGCAACTGAAATAACCAGGGAGAAAACCATTGATCAATGGTTGTGTCTGAAATTCCGCCAGAAGAAAATGCTAATATATGTCCTCACCTCCTGCCAGGTTGTGTCACCATTTGATGCCAGATTGAGACAGGGGGATTGCTAAAATGTTATTGTTGCTGATCATCCCAACAACTCTGCTTGTGCTAGAAGCAGCTACATCTAGTCAGATAGGGTAATTTACAGACGAGACTGAATCTATGTCTAGTCTGTGATAACCCTAGGGCACTAGGGACTGCTGCCTATCCAAGTGTATTATCCTCTCAAGTCCTGAATGCTGGCTGTATGCCCTTTATTTGTTTTTCTTTTGTAGTTACACTATGTCATATCTGACCTCCCAAAAAGATGATAGAAAAATTGTGTGCTCCCAGGAAAGTAAAGAAGTGAATTACAAAATACTGTGTTTTACATTTTTCTTAAGACTGCAGACAGCATTTATAGTCAGAATGAACAATGTCAAAAACTAAGAAAGGACAATAAAAATTGAGATACCCATCCAACTGAAAAATACTATTATAACCAATTAGTAAAATAACTACTCTTAAAATTTGGCCTTGTTCCCCCCTCCCCAGCCTTTTGTATGGTAAGGTATAAATTAAACTTGTGCTCTATTCAGTTAGCAAGGCATAGATGCAATTATTAGGTCCATACATCAAGTGCTTCACCTTCATGGAATCCTCTATGGACTAAGGAACCACTTCCAAATTAATTATCGGTTCCCAGTTAAACTTATGGTGCTCTATATGTTACTTTACATAGCGTAACTCAACAAAATTAAATATCTGTGTAAACCATTGTTTCATAGTATAGAGAAAATATGATTAAGGAATACATGATATTGTTACTAGGTGGAACCCCTGAGTTAGCCTAAAGCTCCTTAAAAGTACATTGTACTTTGTTCTTTGTATTTAAAAGTGTTTTCTGAGCTTAAGAAATATATTTGTTCTTATCAGGTCTATGGAGTATTGTCTCTGTAAGCCAATACACCTGTGTAAGTTGTCCCTGTTGACGAAAGATCTTGTATACAGCAGTATCAGTTAGCGCTACCGGGATATCGCTGGTATAAAGAGTTGAAAGTAAAAAGTTAGTCCTAACTCCCTCTCCCCATAGACTTCTATGGGGCACGCTAAATAAATCCTGTTCTATTTAGTGTTTGCATGCTAACCCAATGCTATATTTTTATTTTTAAATAGATATTTATTTATTTATACCTATATATATTTTGTAAAATATATCTATATGAATATAAACAGATCTCCATATAGATATTGTATTTACAGATATATATATATATATATATATATATATATATATATATATATATATATATATATATATATATATACTGTATATATATATAATAAATATATAAATATATAAATATATATAAACAGGGCTCAAAATTTCAAGTTCTAAGCTACTAGCCAAGCCAAAATGTTACTCGCCATCTCTGATCCCACCCATCATCTGCACATGCCACGCCAACTACATGTACAGGCCATGCCCATTACCTCAACCCCTCTTTGCAAATAAAGATAGTAAGAGAACAAAGAAAAATTGATAATAGGAGTAAGTTAGAAAGTTGCTGCTCTGTCTGAATTTACTGGGTTTACTATCCCTTTAATTTTGCTTTTATTTTATATCATGACAAATTAAATAATGCTACAAAAAAAAGTGCATAACAGCTAGCAACATCAAATAGGAGGGAAAACTGTATGGTGTGGTCATAAGGCAAGCGAGCTGTCAGCTATGGGTTTAGAGCATAAACTGTCCAGGGTGTATGCTAACTGTTGAGGGTATGAGTATCAGTGGCGTCACTAGGAGGGTGAGGACCGCACCCGGGTGACACCCTCTAGGGGTCAGCAAAAATTTTTTTTTACATTTTTTTATTGAAATTCAATGACATACAATGTAGTGATGCATAGATTTTTTTATTAGAGGGGCCAGCAGTTGTGAACATTAGTGGGACTGGGGAAGTTGTAGACACACTTATTTTTTTTTGCCCCTTGAGCCCGCACCGCAATTTCCACAAATAGTTTTCTCGGCTGCTTTTGCTTTTTTGTACTTTGCTCCTCCCCTGCACAATTTCACTATGAATGTTGTGGGCGTGCCATGGGGCTTGCGAAGTTGCGCTGCTAGCCTAAACCTGCCTGCCTATCTGTGCTCACTGCTCAGTGACGTGTGGAGCAGTTTTGTCACTCACTGCTGTGCTGTCTATCTAAACGGGAACTGGGAAATCATGAGGGGGATGCCTGGCACCTGACCGTATGACTGTCTGACACTATCTCTAAAGTGAAGGAGCCACATATGATGCCCACCAGACCGGTACGGTTACGGTACACTAAGTGCACACTGAAGAGGTAGGAGGAGAGGGCAGACGTGGTCTGGGGGTGGGAAGAGTGCAGATGTGATTGGCCATAAGAAGCGGTAGGCACGCGGACCGGGGCTGTGCACTGACAGGCTTGGAACAGAGTCAGAGAGCAGAATTTTCATAGTTTGCTCGCCTAAATCTTTTCTTTAGTGATTTATTTTTAGAGTGCACTGTTTATCTTTTATTTGATGATCTGCTGAGCCAGGGAGCAGCTCTAGGCATGTGCTTTATAATTAATGCAGTGGAGTTTACATATTTTGTATGTGTGTGTGTCTGAGTGTTTTTGTGTGTGTGTCTCAGTGTTTTTGTGTGTGTGTCTGAGTGTTTGTGTGTGTGTCTGAGTGTTTCTGTGTGAGTGCCTGAGTGTTTCTGTGTGAGTGCCTGAGTGTTTCTGTGTGTATGCCTGAGTGTTTTTGTGTGTGTGCCTGAGTGTTTTTGAGTGTGTGTGTTTGAGTGTTTGTGTGTGTGCCTGAGTGTTTCTGTGTGTGTCTGAGTGTTTTTGTGTGTGTGTGTCTGAGTGTCTGAGTGTTTTTGTGTGTGTGGCTGAGTGTGTTTCTGAGTGTTTGAGTGTCTGAGTGTTTGTATGTGTATGCGTGTGCCTGTGCTTTGTGTTTGTGTGTGTATGCTTTCTGTCCATTGGAGAAGTTTGCCTTTTTCTATGAAATCCTCTTCTTGCAGTAAAAAAAAAAAAAAACATTACTGGGAGTGGGGGGTTTACACCATAACATACCGCACCAGGTGACACTAACCCTATTGACGCCACTGATGAGTATGGCAAGCTGCATATTGTGGGCATAAGATGGTGCAGGAAGGAAATTTGTTTTGGGCTGAGGTGTATAGGGTGAATACAGTGTATATGAGCCAGAAAGTTATAAGTAGCCTGCTGGGACCTGACATGGATAAGCTTATGTGGTATGCTATAGGCATTTTCTGTGAGCTGGTGTGGTAGGCTGGTATGGCTGAGGGGCAAACTTGACAGAGCAGAGGGATTGGCTTTGCTGTTCTGAGGAGGCAGACTGTGAGGAGCTGAAGAACAGGCTAGGCTGGAGCATGAAGGCACTATTTACAAACAGCCAGGGCCTGTCTGCAAGAGAGTGGGGTTTTTACTGTCAGGAGGCCTGTCACTGAGGGGTTCCTTTCTGCCAACAGAAATGTTATAGGATGCATGTTAAGTAATTCTAGAAGGCTTTGTGTGATCTTTCCACCTCTTTACCGGAGCTCCTGATTGTGAAGCTTTTGTTTGAGTTCTTTTTACTGAGAGATTCCCCTCTTTACTGACAGAGCATTCTACACTGAGCCTACTGGGATTTCTGATGGCAGAAGAGGGGAATCCCTCAGTGACAGGCACCTGGATTGATTTTTCTTTACACGCCCGCCTATTTAATATTTTCCATTACTGCTCTCAATGTGTTTGCGCTCAGCTGGTCCTGTCCTAAATAGCTGATGTAGTAGTGTTTGGGGTAAAAGTGAGCAGAACATGCAGCATAACTAGGTACTGCGCAGCTCTTCACTATTAAGCGCGTATCGCCTTTCTTCTGAGGGATTCCCCTATTTAGCGACAAACCATCCTACACTGAGCCACCTATGGTCTCTGTCGGAAGAAGAGGGGAATCCCACAGTGACAGCCCCGGACTGATTTTCTTAGGATTAACTCTATTTGTTACTAGTGCTCCTCTCATTCATACCTAAGATTAAGGGCCCGATTTATCATTGGTCTGTCCAATATGATCCGCTCAGCGGCATTTATTATTGCACAAGCAGTTTGGCTGTTGGCGTTTATCATTGCACAAGCAGTTCTTGTGCAATGAGTAGAGTAGAAGTAAACACTTCAAGCTTGGACACAAACTAGAATGGCTTCCTAGGTAAATTACCAAGCAAAGTAAGGGCTGAGCTTTATACAGGAGATACAGAGTAAAGTCCTACTCTTCTTAAAGAGACGGAAATAGTATGGAGATGGCATGACAACACGTTGAGCGCATCTTCTCAGTGACTCCAGCCATTTCTGCAGTGTCTATCTTCAAGGTGGTGCTCAATGTTTACCGCTTCAATACTGTTATTTCTACGATAGTGAGTGAATATCTTTCACTCGCACCAGTTTAAATTTTACTCAACAATGGTGAGCAGGCCATATATATTTATAAAGAACATTTTTTTCTAAGTGAAAATCATAGGAATTTCTAGTATTTCTATTCAAAACACATATAAACATTAAAATTGATTGCTCCCAAAGTTCAATAATTAACTATAATAAAATAGAAAAAAATCATAATACTTACAAAAATGTACATATTTATATGATATGTACAAAGAGGATATGTTAATCCTAACCGTGGCCCCCACCATAATTTTCCATAACCATAGTTATCCTGAACTGCAATTAACCATAAATATGACCCACCAGTGTAAAATATCCAAAAGACATTGCCCTGTCCTCAATCCCCAATCAGAATAAACATTAACTACCACCTTCCCCAACAAAAGTTACTCCAACAATGTTATCCCAACCCTTAAAAAAAATAAAGTCTAAATTCTCTGTCCTGAACTCTCCACTACAATTAACCCTATCCACAACCTACTCCAAAATACTTTAACCGTGCTATTCTGAACCTCCATCACAATTAAACCTGATTTCCTTCAATGCAAGCCCCCCTTAGCCCCAACATCCTACAAACCACCATCACTAATTTGACCCCCTTGACTTCCTAAAGATCCCCCCCTTCACCAAACTCTCCCTCAGTTAAAGCTATAAATAAAAACTGCTTACTAAAAATACCCCAAGAAAACCCCTTAGAGCTAGATTAAAAGTGACGCGGTATATATTTTTTGCATAAGTGAAAACTCTGCTTGGATTTTTATTTTTGCGCTTGCGGTGTTACGTTCGTATTACAAGTTCCCAAAAAATGTATTTTGTGCTACCATTAACCCGAATAAAGCGAAAAAGCTAACTTAATTTTCTGCGTGCAGGTGCATGTATTCCCCAAAGAGCTCAATGGAGAAAAAAAAAGTGAAAAAAAAACCTAACACCCGAGAACGTGCAAACTCTTCGCATTCTCCATAGGAGTCAATGAAAAAAAAAAAACCCCATTGCGCATACAACATAGAATATTTGCATTAGTAAATGCGAAAATATTTACAGTGAATACATAGTTAAAATCTTTATTAAGTTTTTATCTGATATATATATATATATATATATATATATATATATATATATATATATATATATATATATATATATATATATATATGTGTGTGTGTGTGTGTGTGTGTGTGTACATATATATTAATGTTTTTATATGTGTATGTGTGGAGTGGTTTACAAAGCTGGGTAGGAATCAGAAGTATGCAAACAGTTCTATGCCCCTGAGAAACACAAAAAAAAAGGAATGCTCACCAGGAGGTGCACGGTTCAATGACAGCAGGTAGTTCAATCTTTCTGATAATCCAAGGGTTAAAAAGACACTGAGCCCAATTTTTTTTTTCATGATTCAGATAGAGCATGCAATTTTAAGCAACTTTCTAATTCAATCCTATTAACAAATTTTCTTCGTTCTCTTGGTATCTTTATTTAAAAAAAGCAGGAAAGTATGTTTTGGAGGCCTATTTTTGGTTCACCTATTTTTGGTTCAGCACCCTGGGTAGCGTTTGCTGATTCATGGCTATATTTTAGCCACCAATCAGAAAATGCTACTCAGGTGGTGAACCAAAAATAGGCCAGCTCATAAGCTTACATTCCTGCTTTTTCAAAAAATATAGCAAGAGAATAAAGAAAAATTGATAATAAGAGTAAATTAGAAAGTTGCTTAAAATTGCATTCTCTAGCTAAATCATGAAAGAAAAAGTTTGGGTTCAGTGTCCCCTTAAAACAATTTCAGAATACTTTTGTAGGTTAAAGTAACAAAGTCCAGTGGACACTGATGCTTGAATTGTTCAATACACCCAACGGTATAGAGAGTGAGACTGTCACAGGATACCAGTTAGGTACAGCAGGTACAGCTGGATTGATGAAAACTGTCACTGGTATAGCAGACAAAGGATACTCAGCAGGCACAGGATACCCAGCAGATACTGTTAGTGAGACTGTCATAGAATACCAGATAGGTACAGCAGGCACAAAGGGTTTGAGGAAAGCTGCCACTGATATAGCAGACACAGGATATTTAGCAGGCACAGGATACCCACTGGGTACTAGTGTTGGTGAGAATGTCACGGGATACCAGATAAGTACAGCAGGAACAACGGGGTTGATGAAAGATGTCAGTGGTATAGCAAACACAGGATACTCAGCAGTTACAGGATACCCAGCAGGTACTGTTGGTGAGACTGTCACAGGATACTAGATAGGTACAGCAGGCACAGCTGGTTTGAGGAAAACTGTCACTGGTATAGCAGACACAGGATACTCAGCAGTCCAAATTTATGATGGATCTTGGGCTCTCGGACGTTTGGCGCGTACAATTCCCCTATATAAGAGCATTTACATGCGAATCCAAAACATTTAACACTCTTTCCCGTATAGATATGTTTCTGGTATCAGAACTTTTATTAAACCAAGTTATTAAAACAGGTATCAGAGATGTAATTATTTCTGATCATGCAATCATCTCATTACGAATCAAAACGGGTGTAAATTCCGGACCTAATTTTTCTAGACTTTTCTTTCCCTCCTATCTAATAAATAATCTACAATTCACTAATTGGTTGCGAGAGAAATGGAATGAATATAAGAATAATAATATCTCCTTCTGGTTTAAACCAGAAATATTCTGGGAAGCATTTAAGGCGACCATTAGGAGTGAAATAAAAGCATATCTATGTAAGCTAAAAAGAATTTGTAAGGCCCGAGAAACTCAGTTAACAAATCAAATTAGGAATGCCTATGAGGTATATATTAGGGATCCTACTAAACAAACTTGGGATAACTATTCTGAGAAAAAAAATGAAAGGGATCTATATATTAAACACAAGACTACCCAAGAAGACTTAAAACTGAGAGCTAGATATCAAGGGAACTATGGAAGATCTGCTAGGTATCTTGCTAATCTAATTAGACATAGACAGAGTAATAGAAGAATTAATAAAATTAGAGTAGCAGGTAAAAATATCACCAATCCCGCGGAAATTAAAGAAGCCTTTTATGAATTTTATAAAGAGATTTATAAGAAAGAGGAAATAAATGATCAAAATAAATTAAACTTCTGGAATAGTCTTAAATTACCCAAGATATCTAGTCAAGAGCTTGAGTTATTAAATGCATCGATTACAGTGGAAGAAGTTGCAAAGCAGATTAAGGCGGCTAAAACATCTAAGGCACCTGGCCCTGACCAATTGCCAATGGAATTATATAAAATTCTTCTGGAATATGTCCCGGAAACTCTGGTGAAGCTGTTCAATTCTTATTACATAGAAAATAAGAAACCATCTAGATATTTTTCGGCATCTTTAATTACCCTCATACCGAAAAAGAATAAAGATCCAGAAAACATGGCAGCATATAGGCCTATATCACTATTAAATTGTGACTATAAGATTCTCACATCAATTTTAGCAAATAGATTGAAAAGTTGTATTGGAAATCTGGTCCATGCGGATCAAGTTGGTTTTATGCCAGGTAGAAATGTGTCCAAAATCATACGTCGAGTCTTGACAGTTTTGGATTTTTTCTGGTTAGAAAATAAGGGCAAAACGTGTCGAGAAAGATCTAATATGGCCTTAGTGGCAATCGATGCTGAAAAGGCTTTTGATCTCATTAACTGGGATCATCTATTTTGTTCTTTAGCAACTTTTGGTTTTATGGGTAACTTCCTAACAATGATCCACGCAATCTATCAAAATCCAATCTCCAATCTATTAATAAATTCTGAACCTTCTCCAGATATTATTTTGGGTAAAGGCACACGACAGGGCTGCCCGCTTTCACCTCTTTTGTTTAACTTGGCGTTAGAGCCTTTTGCAGTGAAATTAAGGCAAGACTTATCTGGGATAACGATTGGTAAAAATAAAATTGTGCTTACTCTATATGCGGATGACTTACTTTTATTTATGAATGAATCAGATCTATCCATACAACACTCTTTGACTCTAGCTAAACAATTTGGGTCCTTTGCGGGCTATAGGATCAACCCAGAAAAATCCGAAATCTTATGGTTTACTCAAAATGATACTTCACCGGGTAGATATCCTTTTAAACTGGTAGATTCGATAAATTACCTAGGGATAAAAATTCATAAAGATCCCAATGCATGGTATGATTTGAATTTCACACCGTATTTTCTCAAATACAAACAAGAACTGGACAGGTGGAACGCGCTTCCAATTTCGCTATCTGCTTGAGTTGCCATGATTAAGACTCTCTTCTTCCCCCAGCTTCTCTATTTACTTCAAAACTTGCCGCTTCTGATTAAAAGTAAAGATGTAACCTTATTTAATAACCTCACAGCAGGGTTCCTATGGAACCAAAAACGCAGACGTATATCTATACAAAATCTAGCTTTACATACAAATATGGGAGGCTTGGCACTTCCAAATCTTAAATATTATAACTTAGCCATATTAAGTAAATACATTCTCGATTGGATCACGGAATCAGAGTATACAACCAATCTACACCTGGAAATGGAAATTGTATCTCCATTCAGTCTGAGAGCTCTAATTCATTTGGATAAGAGGGAGCTACCTAAACGGCTGGTTAAGATGGGGACTCTGCTGAACCCTATCTTGGCCTGGCATAAATTATGTCTTGAGTTAAGGATTAATTGGAAATCCTCTAAATATCTGCCTATTCAAGGCAACCCTAAATTTCCAGCGGGAATTTCCACTAGGACCTTTAAAGTATGGTTTAATAAAGGATTACAGGATGTGATCCAAACCAGGGATAATAGGTTAGATATAGCTAAGTCGTTTCTAGATCTTCAGAGTGAATTTGGGATCCACAAACATAGCTTCTATGCATACTTGCAACTGAGACACTTGTATGAAGAATTGTGGCAGGACAATAAAACTGATTGGAAGCTTGGAGATATTGATATAATAATTAAAATTTACAGACAAGGTATCAGGTCTATTTCTCCCTTATACAATTTATTAATCCAGAAAGCTGGCCAGGCCCGACTTGAAGTTTTAGCTGAGAAATGGAAAATATATTTCCCCCAGCTTACTTCACTAGAAATCGAAGATAGTTTTAAAAGAATAGGGAAAACTACTAGTATAATATCTTGGAGAGAATCGCATTGCAAACTTATTAACTTGATATACGTTACCTCTGCACACCTTAAAAAATGGTATCCTCTTGATAACAATGTTTGCTTGAAGTGTGGGAATTTGAATGCAGATATTATGCATTGCTTCTGTAATTGTCCAATAATCCATCAGTTTTGGAATAAGATAAATTTCTGGTTAGCTCTTAGTTTAGAAGTCCCATATAAGATAGGCCCATTAGAGGTTTTCCTCCTGTGTAAACCCTCGGAAAATAAACATTACAAGACAATCAACACAATTATATTAATTGCCCGTAATACAATTTTATTAAATTGGAAATCTAATAGATTTATATCTTTTCAAAAATATAAATCAATGGTGGCCAATACTATTATTATAGAACAATATTCTAGTGATCTATTTATAGAAGGGAATTTGAAGAAATATCTGCAAAAATGGCTGGGTATAATAAAATCATATTCCCCCTTAATCCAAGAGCAATTAATCTCGGGTATAAAGAAAACAACTTTTTTGACATTTTGGTGCAGTTAGGTAGTTTACCACCTGAATGGGCGTAAACCTCTCACTCCAGAATGTGACTAATCATAAAATACTTGGATATTTGGAATGAGAATGGGGGTGGGAGAAGTGGCGGAATCCTTTTCCTCTTTTTTTTTTTTTTTCTTTTTTTTCCTTCTGTGTTTTATTTTATTTTGTTTTGTTTTAATTAGTTTGATCTGGGGGGGGGCTGGCAAATACAATAATAAAAACACACCAACATCAACCCAATGTAAATGCAAAATTGAAATAAGAAAAGAAAGGAGTGAGAAAGGGAGAAAAATGCTAGGCAAAGTAAAACTATATATTCAGATAATCAAGTTGACTCAAATAGGTTTATATGTTCATTTTTCCTTTCCTTTTCTCTTTTCCTTCCGAGCTATCTGATATAGTATTTGTTAAGTTTTGTTTCAAATTACCGTGCGTGGTAAAATTAATATGTGCATGTAGCAAAAATTTTTTTTTTTGTCACAGATAATGTCTGGATATTTTGTTGGTTTATAAATAAAGAAAAAAAAAAAAGGATACTCAGCAGGTACAGGATACCCAGCGAGTACTGTTAGTGAGACTGTCACAGGATACCAGATAAGGTACAACGGGTTTGAGGAACACTGTCAGTGGTATAGCAAACACAGGATACTCAGCAGTTACAGGATACCCAGTAGGTATACGGGATACTAGATAGGTACAGCAGGCACAGATGGTTTGAGGAAAGCTGTCACTGGTATAGCAGACATAGGGTATTTAGAAGGCACAGGATACCAGATAGGTACAGCTTCAGGATCATGGTGAGCAGACACAGGTATCAGGTAAGTATGCTTGGATTCTGGAACAAGGTGAGCATACATACGTATCAGGTATGGATGCTTGGCTTTCAGGAACAAGGTGAGCATATACAGGTAGCAGGTAAGTATGCTAACCTTCAGGAACAAAGTAGACTTTTCAATAACTCAGCCCAGACTGATGGGCTGAGTGACCTTTATAGGAACTCCTACTCATATAACCTCCAGGTAGGAGTTCTAGTAAATTAGGACATAGCCCCTTTAAATTCAAGCAGCGTACAACTGTGTGTCCCTAGGGAGATGCAGCAGCAGCTGCTGAAGCTAAATCTCTGTGTTCCTCCAAGTGGGACACAGAGACTAAGGAGATCAACTTCAGCGTTTGCTGGGACTGGGTAAGTACCTGACAGTGCCACTCCTTAGGCATAACCTCCAGGGATGAATGAAAATAGGAAGTTTGGAATGCTTCTTCTTAAAGTCTCTGATACGTGCGGGAGAATGTACTTCAGATGCTGGTACCCAACTCTTTCGTCAGGACCATATTCCTTTCAATGGATGAGATAATTCAGTCTCCCTCTGCAAAGTCTGACATTTAAAATCTCTTCAACCTCATATTCTTCTGACCCATCTACCATGACAGGCCCTGGAGTAGGAGGCTTACAAAATGGAAAGGGATCTGTAAGTTTGAGAATGGAGATTTGAAAAACTGGATGGATGCGACAGGATGATGGCAACTGAAGACAAATTGCAACTGGAGATATTATTTTCTCAATTGTGAAAGGTCCAATGAAGAGGGAACCTAATTTCTTGGAAGGAAAAGTAAGTCAAAGATGGGCAGTGGATAAATATACTTTGTCTCCAATGTGATAAGTAGGAGTAGGATGTATTTTTGTGTCAGACAGGTAACATAGTTTGATGATACCCATAGGTACACAGAAAAGGGGACATGGATGTAAATCTATGAACTTGACTATTATGAACAAATTTAGCCATGATATTGAGCACAGTCATCTTGTAAAGTGGTAGTATAACATCTGAGGTATTGCGCTAATGTTTTTTTTGTGTGCTCAGTTTGGCCATCTGTTTGGGATGGAAAGCTGTGGATAAGGTCTGTTGGATGTGCAGTCCCTTGCAAAAAGCTGTCCAAAATTTGGATGTGAATTGGGGACCTCTATCAGACACTATAGTCACCGGTAAGCCATGTAGCCGGAAAATCTCTCACAAGAAAATAGCTGTGTGATCTGCATTGCGTACCCCATGGTAGCAACAAAAACACAATTTATGCTTACCTGATAAATTTATTTCTCTTGTGGTGTATCCAGTCCACGGATCATCCATTACTTGTGGGATATTCTCATTCCCAACAGGAAGTTGCAAGAGGACAACCACAGCAGAGCTGTAATATAGCTCCTCCCCTAACTGTCATAGCCAGTCATTCGACCGAAAACAAGCCGAGAAAGGAGGAACCAAAGGGTGCAGTGGTTACTGTAGTTTAAATTTAAAAATTACCTGCCTTAAAATGACAGGGCGGGCCGTGGACTGGATACACCACAAGAGAAATAAATTTATCAGGTAAACATAAATTGTGTTTTCTCTTGTAAGGTGTATCCAGTCCACGGATCATCCATTACTTGTGGGATACCAATACCAAAGCTAAAGTACACGGATGAAGGGAGGGACAAGGCAGGAACTTAAATGGAAGGAACCACTGCCCGTAAAACCTTTCTCCCAAATATAGCCTCCGAAGAAGCAAAAGTATCAAATTTGTAAAATTTTGAAAAAATATGAAGCGAAGACCAAGTCGTCGCCTTGCAAATCTGATCAAAAGAAGCCTAATTTTTAAAGGCCCAGGTGGAAGCCACAGCTCTAGTGGAATGAGCTGTAATCCTTTCAGGAGGTTGCTGTCCAGCAGCCTCATAGGCTAAGCGGATTAAGCTCCTTAGTCAAAAAGAAAAAGAGGTTGCCAAAGCCTTTTGACCTCTCCTCTGTCCAGAGTAGACAACAAACAAAGCAGATGTTTGACGAAAATCTTTAGTAGCTTGTAAGTAAAACTTTAAAGCACGGACCACGTCCAAATTGTGTAACACAAGGATGGAACAACAATCTCTTGATTGATATTCTTGTATTCTTGTTAGATACCACCTTAGGTAAGAACCCAGGTTTGGTACGCAGGACTACCTTATCCGTATGAAAAATCAGATAAAGAGAATCACATTGTAAGGCAGATAGCTCAGAGACTCTACGAGCCGAGGAAATAGCTACCAAATAAAGAACTTTCCAAGATAAAAGCTTGATATCTATGGAATGAAGAGGTTCAAACGGAACTCCTTGAAGAACCTTAAGAACCAAGTTTAAGCTCCATGGTGGAGCAACAGGTTTAAACACAGGCTTGATTCTAACTAAAGCCTGACAAAATGCCTGAACGTCTGGAACATCTGCCAGACGCTTAACTAGCTGACAATCCTTTTTCCAAACCTTCTTGGAGAAAAGATAATATCCTAGCAATCCTGACCTCACTCCATGAGTAACCCTTGGATTCACACCAATAAAGATATCTACGCCATACCTTATGGTAAATTTTCCTGGTGACAGGCTTTCGTGCCTGTCTTAAGGTATCAATAACTGACTCGGAGAAGCCACGCTTTGATAAAATCAAGCGTTCAATCTCCAGGCAGTCAGCCTCAGAGAAATTAGATTTGGATGGTTGAAAGGACCCTGAAGTAGAAGGTCCTGTTTCAGAGGCAGAGACCATGGTGGAAAGGTTGACATGTCCACTAGATCTGCATACCAGGTCCTGCATGGCCACGCAGGTGCTATCAGAATCACAGATGCTCTCTCCTGCTTGATCTTGGCAATCAGTCGAGGGAGCAGAGGAATCGGTGGAAACACATAAGCCAGGTTGAAAGACCAGGGTGCTGCTATAGCATCTATCAGTGTCGCCTTGGGATCCCTGGACCTGGATCCGTAACATGGAAGCTTGGCATTCTGGCGAGACGCCATGAGATCCAGTTCTGGTTTGCCCCAACGATGAATCAGTTGTGCAAATGCCTCCGGATGGAGTTCCCACTCTCCCAGATCAAAAGTCTGACGACTTAGAAAATCCGCCTCCCAGTGCTCTACACCTGGGATAAGGATAGCTGATAGGTGGCAAGAGTGAATCTCTGCCCAGAGAATTATTTTTGAAACTTCTAACATCTCTAGGGAACTTCTCGTTCCCCCTTGATGGTTGATGTAAGCTACAGTCGTGATGTTGTCCGACTGAAATCTGATGTACCTCAGAGTTGCTAACTGAGGCCAAGCCTGAAGAGCCTTGAATATCGCTCTTAGTTCCAGAATATTTAATGGAAGGAGAGACTCCTCCTGAGTCCACGATCCCTGAGCCTTCAGGGAGTTCCAGACTGCACCCCAACCTAGAAGGCTGTCATCTGTCGTAACAATTGTCCAATCTGGCCTACGAAAGGTCATACCTTTGGACAGATGGACCCGAGATAGCCACCAGAGAAGAGAATCCCTGGTCTCTTGGTCCAGATTCAGTTGAGGGGACAAATCTGTGTAATCCCCGCTCCACTGACTGAGCATGCATAGTTGCAGCGGTCTGAGATGTAAGCGTGCAAACGGCACTATGTCCATTGCCGCTACCATTAAGCCGATTACTTCCATACACTGAACCACCGAAGGGCGCGGAATGGAATTAAGAACCCGGCAGGAATTTAGAAGCTTTGATAACCTGGACTCCGTCAGGTGAATTTTCATTTCTACAGAATCTATCAGAGTCCCTAGAAAGGAAACTCTTGTGAGTGGGGATAGAGAACTCTTTTCCTCGTTCACTTTCCACCCATGCAACCACAGAAATGCCAGTACTACGTCCGTATGAGACTTGGCAATTTGGAAGTTTGACGCCTGTATCAGGATGTCGTCTAAATAAGGGGCTACTGCTATGCCCCACGGCCTTAGGACCACCATAAGTGACCCTAGAACCTTTGTAAAGATTCTTGGGGCTGTAGCTAATCCCAAGGGAAAAAAAAGGATACTCAGCAGATACAGGATACCCAGCGAGTACTGTTAGTGAGACTGTCACAGGATACCAGATAAGGTACAACGGGTTTGAGGAACACTGTCAGTGGTATAGCAAACACAGGATACTCAGCAGTTACAGGATACCCAGTAGGTATACGGGATACTAGATAGGTACAGCAGGCACAGATGGTTTGAGGAAAGCTGTCACTGGTATAGCAGACATAGGGTATTTAGAAGGCACAGGATACCAGATAGGTACAGCTTCAGGATCATGGTGAGCAGACACAGGTATCAGGTAAGTATGCTTGGATTCTGGAACAAGGTGAGCATACATACGTATCAGGTATGGATGCTTGGCTTTCAGGAACAAGGTGAGCATATACAGGTAGCAGGTAAGTATGCTAACCTTCAGGAACAAAGTAGACTTTTCAATAACTCATCCCAGACTGATGGGCTGAGTGACCTTTATAGGAACTCCTACTCATATAACCTCCAGGTAGGAGTTCTAGTAAATTAGGACATAGCCCCTTTAAATTCAAGCAGCGTACAACTGTGTGTCCCTAGGGAGATGCAGCAGCAGCTGCTGAAGCTAAATCTCCGTGTTCCTCCAAGTGGGACACAGAGACTAAGGAGATCAACTTCAGCGTTTGCTGGGACTGGGTAAGTACCTGACAGTGCCACTCCTTAGGCATAACCTCCAGGGACGACTGAAAATAGGAAGTTTGGAATGCTTCTTCTTAAAGTCTCTGATACGTGCGGGAGAATGTACTTCAGATGCTGGTACCCAACTCTTTCGTCAGGACCATATTCCTTTCAATGGATGAGATAATTCAGTCTCCCTCTGCAAAGTCTGACATTTAAAATCTCTTCAACCTCATATTCTTCTGACCCATCTACCATGACAGGCCCTGGAGTAGGAGGCTTACAAAATGGAAAGGGATCTGTAAGTTTGAGAATGGAGATTTGAAAAACTGGATGGATGCGACAGGATGATGGCAACTGAAGACAAATTGCAACTGGAGATATTATTTTCTCAATTGTGAAAGGTCCAATGAAGAGGGAACCTAATTTCTTGGAAGGAAAAGTAAGTCAAAGATGGGCAGTGGATAAATATACTTTGTCTCCAATGTGATAAGTAGGAGTAGGATGTATTTTTGTGTCAGCATAAAATGTATATTGTTGTTCGGTCTCCAATAATCAATTCTTACTGTACTGTGAGCCTCTTTTAGGCATTGATCAGCAGCAGGGACTGAGGTTTGAAGAGCTGAGACAGGTAACATAGTTTGATGATACCCATAGGTACACAGAAAAGGGGACATGGATGTAAATCTATGAACTTGACTATTATGAACAAATTTAGCCATGATATTGAGCACAGTCATCTTGTAAAGTGGTAGTATAACATCTGAGGTATTGCGCTAATGTTTTTTTTGTGTGCTCAGTTTGGCCATCTGTTTGGGATGGAAAGCTGTGGATAAGGTCTGTTGGATGTGCAGTCCCTTGCAAAAAGCTGTCCAAAATTTGGATGTGAATTGGGGACCTCTATCAGACACTATAGTCACCGGTAAGCCATGTAGCCGGAAAATCTCTCACAAGAAAATAGCTGTGTGATCTGCATTGCGTACCCCATGGTGGCAACAAAAACACAATGTATGCTTACCTGATAAATGTATTTCTCTTGTGGTGTATCCAGTCCACGGATCATCCATTACTTGTGGGATATTCTCATTCCCAACAGGAAGTTGCAAGAGGACAACCACAGCAGAGCTGTAATATAGCTCCTCCCCTAACTGTCATAGCCAGTCATTCGACCGAAAACAAGCCGAGAAAGGAGGAACCAAAGGGTGCAGTGGTTACTGTAGTTTAAATTGAAAAATTACCTGCCTTAAAATGACAGGGCGGGCCGTGGACTGGATACACCACAAGAGAAATAAATTTATCAGGTAAGCATAAATTGTGTTTTCTCTTGTAAGGTGTATCCAGTCCACGGATCATCCATTACTTGTGGGATACCAATACCAAAGCTAAAGTACACGGATGAAGGGAGGGACAAGGCAGGAACTTAAATGGAAGGAACCACTGCCCGTAAAACCTTTCTCCCAAATATAGTCTCCGAAGAAGCAAAAGTATCAAATTTGTAAAATTTTGAAAAAATATGAAGCGAAGACCAAGTCGTCGCCTTGAAAATCTGATCAAAAGAAGCCTAATTTTAAAGGCCCAGGTGGAAGCCACAGCTCTAGTGGAATGAGCTGTAATCCTTTCAGGAGGTTGCTGTCCAGCAGCCTCATAGGCTAAGCGGATTAAGCTTCTTAGTCAAAAAGAAAAAGAGGTTGCCAAAGCCTTTTGACCTCTCCTCTGTCCAGAGTAGACAACAAACAAAGCAGATGTTTGACGAAAATCTTTAGTAGCTTGTAAGTAAAACTTTAAAGCACGGACCACGTCCAAATTGTGTAACACAAGGATGGAACAACAATCTCTTGATTGATATTCTTGTATTCTTGTTAGATACCACCTTAGGTAAGAACCCAGGTTTGGTACGCAGGACTACCTTATCCGTATGAAAAATCAGATAAGGAGAATCACATTGTAAGGCAGATAGCTCAGAGACTCTACGAGCCGAGGAAATAGCTACCAAAAAAAGAACTTTCCAAGATAAAAGCTTGATATCTATGGAATGAAGAGGTTCAAACGGAACTCCTTGAAGAACCTTAAGAACCAAGTTTAAGCTCCATGGTGAAGCAACAGGTTTAAACACAGGCTTGATTCTAACTAAAGCCTGACAAAATGCCTGAACGTCTGGAACATCTGCCAGACGCTTAACTAGCTGACAATCCTTTTTCCAAACCTTCTTGGAGAAAAGATAATATCCTAGCAATCCTGACCTCACTCCATGAGTAACCCTTGGATTCACACCAATAAAGATATCTACGCCATACCTTATGGTAAATTTTCCTGGTGACAGGCTTTCGTGCCTGTCTTAAGGTATCAATAACTGACTCGGAGAAGCCACGCTTTGATAAAATCAAGCGTTCAATCTCCAGGCAGTCAGCCTCAGAGAAATTAGATTTGGATGGTTGAAAGGACCCTGAAGTAGAAGGTCCTGTTTCAGAGGCAGAGACCATGGTGGAAAGGATGACATGTCCACTAGATCTGCATACCAGGTCCTGCATGGCCACGCAGGTGCTATCAGAATCACCGATGCTCTCTCCTGCTTGATCTTGGCAATCAGTCGAGGGAGCAGAGGAATCGGTGGAAACACATAAGCCAGGTTGAAAGACCAGGGTGCTGCTATAGCATCTATCAGTGTCGCCTTGGGATCCCTGGACCTGGATCCGTAACATGGAAGCTTGGCGTTCTGGCGAGACGCCATGAGATCCAGTTCTGGTTTGCCCCAACGATGAATCAGTTGTGCAAATGCCTCCGGATGGAGTTCCCACTCTCCCAGATCAAAAGTCTGACGACTTAGAAAATCCGCCTCCCAGTGCTCTACACCTGGGATAAGGATAGCTGATAGGTGGCAAGAGTGAATCTCTGCCCAGAGAATTATTTTTGAAACTTCTAACATCTCTAGGGAACTTCTCGTTCCCCCTTGATGGTTGATGTAAGCTACAGTCGTGATGTTGTCCGACTGAAATCTGATGTACCTCAGAGTTGCTAACTGAGGCCAAGCCTGAAGAGCCTTGAATATCGCTCTTAGTTCCAGAATATTTAATGGAAGGAGAGACTCCTCCTGAGTCCACGATCCCTGAGCCTTCAGGGAGTTCCAGACTGCACCCCAACCTAGAAGGCTGTCATCTGTCGTAACAATTGTCCAATCTGGCCTACGAAAGGTCATACCTTTGGACAGATGGACCCGAGATAGCCACCAGAGAAGAGAATCCCTGGTCTCTTGGTCCAGATTCAGTTGAGGGGACAAATCTGTGTAATCCCCGCTCCACTGACTGAGCATGCATAGTTGCAGCGGTCTGAGATGTAAGCGTGCAAACGGCACTATGTCCATTGCCGCTACCATTAAGCCGATTACTTCCATACACTGAACCACCGAAGGGCGCGGAATGGAATTAAGAACCCGGCAGGAATTTAGAAGCTTTGATAACCTGGACTCCGTCAGGTGAATTTTCATTTCTACAGAATCTATCAGAGTCCCTAGAAAGGAAACTCTTGTGAGTGGGGATAGAGAACTCTTTTCCTCGTTCACTTTCCACCCATGCGACCACAGAAATGCCAGTACTACGTCCGTATGAGACTTGGCAATTTGGAAGTTTGACGCCTGTATCAGGATGTCATCTAAATAAGGGGCTACTGCTATGCCCCACGGCCTTAGGACCACCATAAGTGACCCTAGAACCTTTGTAAAGATTCTTGGGGCTGTAGCTAATCCCAAGGGAAAAAAAAGGATACTCAGCAGGTACAGGATACCCAGCGAGTACTGTTAGTGAGACTGTCACAGGATACCAGATAAGGTACAACGGGTTTGAGGAACACTGTCAGTGGTATAGCAAACACAGGATACTCAGCAGTTACAGGATACCCAGTAGGTATACGGGATACTAGATAGGTACAGCAGGCACAGATGGTTTGAGGAAAGCTGGTATAGCAGACATAGGGTATTTAGAAGGCACAGGATACCAGATAGGTACAGCTTCAGGATCATGGTGAGCAGACACAGGTATCAGGTAAGTATGCTTGGATTCTGGAACAAGGTGAGCATACATACGTATCAGGTATGGATGCTTGGCTTTCAGGAACAAGGTGAGCATATACAGGTAGCAGGTAAGTATGCTAACCTTCAGGAACAAAGTAGACTTTTCAATAACTCAGCCCAGACTGATGGGCTGAGTGACCTTTATAGGAACTCCTACTCATATAACCTCCAGGTAGGAGTTCTAGTAAATTAGGACATAGCCCCTTTAAATTCAAGCAGCGTACAACTGTGTGTCCCTAGGGAGATGCAGCAGCAGCAGCTGCTGAAGCTAAATCTCCGTGTTCCTCCAAGTGGGACACAGAGACTAAGGAGATCAACTTCAGCATTTGCTGGGACTGGGTAAGTACCTGACAGTGCCACTCCTTAGGCATAACCTCCAGGGACGACTGAAAATAGGAAGTTTGGAATGCTTCTTCTTAAAGTCTCTGATACGTGCGGGAGAATGTACTTCAGATGCTGGTACCCAACTCTTTCGTCAGGACCATATTCCTTTCAATGGATGAGATAATTCAGTCTCCCTCTGCAAAGTCTGACATTTAAAATCTCTTCAACCTCATATTCTTCTGACCCATCTACCATGACAGGCCCTGGAGTAGGAGGCTTACAAAATGGAAAGGGATCTGTAAGTTTGAGAATGGAGATTTGAAAAACTGGATGGATGCGACAGGATGATGGCAACTGAAGACAAATTGCAACTGGAGATATTATTTTCTCAATTGTGAAAGGTCCAATGAAGAGGGAACCTAATTTCTTGGAAGGAAAAGTAAGTCAAAGATGGGCAGTGGATAAATATACCTTGTCTCCAATGTGATAAGTAGGAGTAGGATGTATTTTTGTGTCAGCATAAAATGTATATTGTTGTTCGGTCTCCAATAATCAATTCTTACTGTACTGTGAGCCTCTTTTAGGCATTGATCAGCAGCAGGGACTGAGTTTTGAAGAGCTGAGACAGGTAACATAGTTTGATGATACCCATAGATACACAGAAAAGGGGACATGGATGTAAATCTATGAACTTGACTATTATGAACAAATTTAGCCATGATATTGAGCACAGTCATCTTGTAAAGTGGTAGTATAACATCTGAGGTATTGCGCTAATGTTTTTTTTGTGTGCTCAGTTTGGCCATCTGTTTGGGATGGAAAGCTGTGGATAAGGTCTGTTGGATGTGCAGTCCCTTGCAAAAAGCTGTCCAAAATTTGGATGTGAATTGGGGACCTCTATCAGACACTATAGTCACCGGTAAGCCATGTAGCCGGAAAATCTCTCACAAGAAAATAGCTGTGTGATCTGCATTGCGTACCCCATGGTGGCAACAAAAACACAATTTATGCTTACCTGATAAATTTATTTCTCTTGTGGTGTATCCAGTCCATGGATCATCCATTACTTGTGGGATATTCTCATTCCCAACAGGAAGTTGCAAGAGGACAACCACAGCAGAGCTGTAATATAACTCCTCCCCTAACTGTCATAGCCAGTCATTCGACCGAAAACAAGCCGAGAAAGGAGGAACCAAAGGGTGCAGTGGTTAATGTAGTTTAAATTTAAAAATTACCTGCCTTAAAATGACAGGGCGGGCCGTGGACTGGATACACCACAAGAGAAATAAATTTATCAGGTAAACATAAATTGTGTTTTCTCTTGTAAGGTGTATCCAGTCCACGGATCATCCATTACTTGTGGGATACCAATACCAAAGCTAAAGTACACGGATGAAGGGAGGGACAAGGCAGGAACTTAAATGGAAGGAACCACTGCCCGTAAAACCTTTCTCCCAAATATAGCCTCCGAAGAAGCAAAAGTATCAAATTTGTAAAATTTTGAAAAAATATGAAGCGAAGACCAAGTCGTCGCCTTGCAAATCTGATCAAAAGAAGCCTAATTTTTAAAGGCCCAGGTGGAAGCCACAGCTCTAGTGGAATGAGCTGTAATCCTTTCAGGAGGTTGCTGTCCAGCAGCCTCATAGGCTAAGCGGATTAAGCTTCTTAGTCAAAAAGAAAAAGAGGTTGCCAAAGCCTTTTGACCTCTCCTCTGTCCAGAGTAGACAACAAACAAAGCAGATGTTTGACGAAAATCTTTAGTAGCTTGTAAGTAAAACTTTAAAGCACGGACCACGTCCAAATTGTGTAACACAAGGATGGAACAACAATCTCTTGATTGATATTCTTGTATTCTTGTTAGATACCACCTTAGGTAAGAACCCAGGTTTGGTACGCAGGACTACCTTATCCGTATGAAAAATCAGATAAGGAGAATCACATTGTAAGGCAGATAGCTCAGAGACTCTACGAGCCGAGGAAATAGCTACCAAAAAAAGAACTTTCCAAGATAAAAGCTTGATATCTATGGAATGAAGAGGTTCAAACGGAACTCCTTGAAGAACCTTAAGAACCAAGTTTAAGCTCCATGGTGGAGCAACAGGTTTAAACACAGGCTTGATTCTAACTAAAGCCTGACAAAATGCCTGAACGTCTGGAACATCTGCCAGACGCTTAACTAGCTGACAATCCTTTTTCCAAACCTTCTTGGAGAAAAGATAATATCCTAGCAATCCTGACCTCACTCCATGAGTAACCCTTGGATTCACACCAATAAAGATATCTACGCCATACCTTATGGTAAATTTTCCTGGTGACAGGCTTTCGTGCCTGTCTTAAGGTATCAATAACTGACTCGGAGAAGCCACGCTTTGATAAAATCAAGCGTTCAATCTCCAGGCAGTCAGCCTCAGAGAAATTAGATTTGGATGGTTGAAAGGACCCTGAAGTAGAAGGTCCTGTTTCAGAGGCAGAGACCATGGTGGAAAGGATGACATGTCCACTAGATCTGCATACCAGGTCCTGCATGGCCACGCAGGTGCTATCAGAATCACCGATGCTCTCTCCTGCTTGATCTTGGCAATCAGTCGAGGGAGCAGAGGAATCGGTGGAAACACATAAGCCAGGTTGAAAGACCAGGGTGCTGCTATAGCATCTATCAGTGTCGCCTTGGGATCCCTGGACCTGGATCCGTAACATGGAAGCTTGGCGTTCTGGCGAGATGCCATGAGATCCAGTTCTGGTTTGCCCCAACGATGAATCAGTTGTGCAAATGCCTCCGGATGGAGTTCCTACTCTCCCAGATCAAAAGTCTGACGACTTAGAAAATCCGCCTCCCAGTGCTCTACACCTGGGATAAGGATAGCTGATAGGTGGCAAGAGTGAATCTCTGCCCAGAGAATTATTTTTGAAACTTCTAACATCTCTAGGGAACTTCTCGTTCCCCCTTGATGGTTGATGTAAGCTACAGTCGTGATGTTGTCCGACTGAAATCTGATGTACCTCAGAGTTGCTAACTGAGGCCAAGCCTGAAGAGCCTTGAATATCGCTCTTAGTTCCAGAATATTTAATGGAAGGAGAGACTCCTCCTGAGTCCACGATCCCTGAGCCTTCAGGGAGTTCCAGACTGCACCCCAACCTAGAAGGCTGTCATCTGTCATAACAATTGTCCAATCTGGCCTACGAAAGGTCATACCTTTGGACAGATGGACCCGAGATAGCCACCAGAGAAGAGAATCCCTGGTCTCTTGGTCCAGATTCAGTTGAGGGGACAAATCTGTGTAATCCCTGCTCCACTGACTGAGCATGCATAGTTGCAGCGGTCTGAGATGTAAGCGTGCAAACGGCACTATGTCCATTGCCGCTACCATTAAGCCGATTACTTCCATACACTGAACCACCGAAGGGCGCGGAATGGAATTAAGAACCCGGCAGGAATTTAGAAGCTTTGATAACCTGGACTCCGTCAGGTGAATTTTCATTTCTACAGAATCTATCAGAGTCCCTAGAAAGGAAACTCTTGTGAGTGGGGATAGAGAACTCTTTTCCTCGTTCACTTTCCACCCATGCGACCACAGAAATGCCAGTACTACGTCCGTATGAGACTTGGCAATTTGGAAGTTTGACGCCTGTATCAGGATGTCGTCTAAATAAGGGGCTACTGCTATGCCCCACGGCCTTAGGACCACCATAAGTGACCCTAGAACCTTTGTAAAGATTCTTGGGGCTGTAGCTAATCCCAAGGGAAAAAAAGGATACTCAGCAGGTACAGGATACCCAGCGAGTACTGTTAGTGAGACTGCCACAGGATACCAGATAAGGTACAACGGGTTTGAGGAACACTGTCAGTGGTATAGCAAACACAGGATACTCAGCAGTTACAGGATACCCAGTAGGTATACGGGATACTAGATAGGTACAGCAGGCACAGATGGTTTGAGGAAAGCTATCACTGGTATAGCAGACATAGGGTATTTAGAAGGCACAGGATACCAGATAGGTACAGCTTCAGGATCATGGTGAGCAGACACAGGTATCAGGTAAGTATGCTTGGATTCTGGAACAAGGTGAGCATACATACGTATCAGGTATGGATGCTTGGCTTTCAGGAACAAGGTGAGCATATACAGGTAGCAGGTAAGTATGCTAACCTTCAGGAACAAAGTAGACTTTTCAATAACTCAGCCCAGACTGATGGGCTGAGTGACCTTTATAGGAACTCCTACTCATATAACCTCCAGGTAGGAGTTCTAGTAAATTAGGACATAGCCCCTTTAAATTCAAGCAGCGTACAACTGTGTGTCCCTAGGGAGATGCAGCAGCAGCTGCTGAAGCTAAATCTCTGTGTTCCTCCAAGTGGGACACAGAGACTAAGGAGATCAACTTCAGCGTTTGCTGGGACTGGGTAAGTACCTGACAGTGCCACTCCTTAGGCATAACCTCCAGGGACGACTGAAAATAGGAAGTTTGGAATGCTTCTTCTTAAAGTCTCTGATACGTGCGGGAGAATGTACTTCAGATGCTGGTACCCAATTCTTTCGTCAGGACCATATTCCTTTCAATGGATGAAATAATTCAGTCTCCCTCTGCAAAGTCTGACATTTAAAATCTCTTCAACCTCATATTCTTCTGACCCATCTACCATGACAGGCCCTGGAGTAGGAGGCTTACAAAATGGAAAGGGATCTGTAAGTTTGAGAATGGAGATTTGAAAAACTGGATGGATGCGACAGGATGATGGCAACTGAAGACAAATTGCAACTGGAGATATTATTTTCTCAATTGTGAAAGGTCCAATGAAGAGGGAACCTAATTTCTTGGAAGGAAAAGTAAGTCAAAGATGGGCAGTGGATAAATATACTTTGTCTCCAATGTGATAAGTAGGAGTAGGATGTATTTTTGTGTCAGCATAAAATGTATATTGTTGTTCGGTCTCCAATAATCAATTCTTACTGTACTGTGAGCCTCTTTTAGGCATTGATCAGCAGCAGGGACTGAGTTTTGAAGAGCTGAGACAGGTAACATAGTTTGATGATACCCATAGGTACACAGAAAAGGGGACATGGATGTAAATCTATGAACTTGACTATTATGAACAAATTTAGCCATGATATTGAGCACAGTCATCTTGTAAAGTGGTAGTATAACATCTGAGGTATTGCGCTAATGTTTTTTTTGTGTGCTCAGTTTGGCCATCTGTTTGGGATGGAAAGCTGTGGATAAGGTCTGTTGGATGTGCAGTCCCTTGCAAAAAGCTGTCCAAAATTTGGATGTGAATTGGGGACCTCTATCAGACACTATAGTAACTGGTAAGCCATGTAGCCGGAAAATCTCTCACAAGAAAATAGCTGTGTGATCTGCATTGCGTACCCCATGGTGGCAACAAAAACACAATTTATGCTTACCTGATAAATTTATTTCTCTTGTGGTGTATCCAGTCCACGGATCATCCATTACTTGTGGGATATTCTCATTCCCAACAGGAAGTTGCAAGAGGACAACCACAGCAGAGCTGTAATATAGCTCCTCCCCTAACTGTCATAGCCAGTCATTCGACCGAAAACAAGCCGAGAAAGGAGGAACCAAAGGGTGCAGTGGTTACTGTAGTTTAAATTTAAAAATTACCTGCCTTAAAATGACAGGGCGGGCCGTGAACTGGATACACCACAAGAGAAATAAATTTATCAGGTAAGCATAAATTGTGTTTTCTCTTGTAAGGTGTATCCAGTCCACGGATCATCCATTACTTGTGGGATACCAATACCAAAGCTAAAGTACACGGATGAAGGGAGGGACAAGGCAGGAACTTAAATGGAAGGAACCACTGCCCGTAAAACCTTTCTCCCAAATATAGCCTCCGAAGAAGCAAAAGTATCAAATTTGTAAAATTTTGAAAAAATATGAAGCGAAGACCAAGTCGTCGCCTTGCAAATCTGATCAAAAGAAGCCTAATTTTTAAAGGCCCAGGTGGAAGCCACAGCTCTAGTGGAATGAGCTGTAATCCTTTCAGGAGGTTGCTGTCCAGCAGCCTCATAGGCTAAGCGGATTAAGCTTCTTAGTCAAAAAGAAAAAGAGGTTGCCAAAGCCTTTTGACCTCTCCTCTGTCCAGAGTAGACAACAAACAAAGCAGATGTTTGACGAAAATCTTTAGTAGCTTGTAAGTAAAACTTTAAAGCACGGACCACGTCCAAATTGTGTAACACAAGGATGGAACAACAATCTCTTGATTGATATTCTTGTATTCTTGTTAGATACCACCTTAGGTAAGAACCCAGGTTTGGTACGCAGGACTACCTTATCCGTATGAAAAATCAGATAAGGAGAATCACATTGTAAGGCAGATAGCTCAGAGACTCTACGAGCCGAGGAAATAGCTACCAAAAAAAGAACTTTCCAAGATAAAAGCTTGATATCTATGGAATGAAGAGGTTCAAACGGAACTCCTTGAAGAACCTTAAGAACCAAGTTTAAGCTCCATGGTGGAGCAACAGGTTTAAACACAGGCTTGATTCTAACTAAAGCCTGACAAAATGCCTGAACGTCTGGAACATCTGCCAGATGCTTAACTAGCTGACAATCCTTTTTCCAAACCTTCTTGGAGAAAAGATAATATCCTAGCAATCCTGACCTCACTCCATGAGTAACCCTTGGATTCACACCAATAAAGATATCTACGCCATACCTTATGGTAAATTTTCCTGGTGACAGGCTTTCGTGCCTGTCTTAAGGTATCAATAACTGACTCGGAGAAGCCATGCTTTGATAAAATCAAGCGTTCAATCTCCAGGCAGTCAGCCTCAGAGAAATTAGATTTGGATGGTTGAAAGGACCCTGAAGTAGAAGGTCCTGTTTCAGAGGCAGAGACCATGGTGGAAAGGATGACATGTCCACTAGATCTGCATACCAGGTCCTGCATGGCCACGCAGGTGCTATCAGAATCACTGATGCTCTCTCCTGCTTGATCTTGGCAATCAGTCGAGGGAGCAGAGGAATCGGTGGAAACACATAAGCCAGGTTGAAAGACCAGGGTGCTGCTATAGCATCTATCAGTGTTGCCTTGGGATCCCTGGACCTGGATCCGTAACATGGAAGCTTGGCGTTCTGGCGAGACGCCATGAGATCCAGTTCTGGTTTGCCCCAACGATGATCAGATAATCCCCGCTCCACTGACTGAGCATGCATAGTTGCAGCGGTCTGAGATGTAAGCGTGCAAACGGCACTATGTCCATTGCCGCTACCATTAAGCCGATTACTTCCATACACTGAGCCACCGAAGGGCGCGGAATGGAATTAAGAACCCGGCAGGAATTTAGAAGCTTTGATAACCTGGACTCCGTCAGGTGAATTTTCATTTCTACAGAATCTATCAGAGTCCCTAGAAAGGAAACTCTTGTGAGTGGGGATAGAGAACTCTTTTCCTCGTTCACTTTCCACCCATGCGACCACAGAAATGCCAGTACTACGTCCGTATGAGACTTGGCAATTTGGAAGTTTGACGCCTGTATCAGGATGTCGTCTAAATAAGGGGCTACTGCTATGCCCCACGGCCTTAGGACCACCATAAGTGACCCTAGAACCTTTGTAAAGATTCTTGGGGCTGTAGCTAATCCCAAGGGAAAAAAAAGGATACTCAGCAGGTACAGGATACCCAGCGAGTACTGTTAGTGAGACTGTCACAGGATACCAGATAAGGTACAACGGGTTTGAGGAACACTGTCAGTGGTATAGCAAACACAGGATACTCAGCAGTTACAGGATACCCAGTAGGTATACGGGATACTAGATAGGTACAGCAGGCACAGATGGTTTGAGGAAAGCTGTCACTGGTATAGCAGACATAGGGTATTTAGAAGGCACAGGATACCAGATAGGTACAGCTTCAGGATCATGGTGAGCAAACACAGGTATCAGGTAAGTATGCTTGGATTCTGGAACAAGGTGAGCATACATACGTATCAGGTGAGCATATACAGGTAGCAGGTAAGTATGCTAACCTTCAGGAACAAAGTAGACTTTTCAATAACTCATCCCAGACTGATGGGCTGAGTGACCTTTATAGGAACTCCTACTCATATAACCTCCAGGTAGGAGTTCTAGTAAATTAGGACATAGCCCCTTTAAATTCAAGCAGCGTACAACTGTGTGTCCCTAGGGAGATGCAGCAGCAGCTGCTGAAGCTAAATCTCCGTGTTCCTCCAAGTGGGACACAGAGACTAAGGAGATCAACTTCAGCGTTTGCTGGGACTGGGTAAGTACCTGACAGTGCCACTCCTTAGGCATAACCTCCAGGGACGACTGAAAATAGGAAGTTTGGAATGCTTCTTCTTAAAGTCTCTGATACGTGCGGGAGAATGTACTTCAGATGCTGGTACCCAACTCTTTCGTCAGGACCATATTCCTTTCAATGGATGAGATAATTCAGTCTCCCTCTGCAAAGTCTGACATTTAAAATCTCTTCAACCTCATATTCTTCTGACCCATCTACCATGACAGGCCCTGGAGTAGGAGGCTTACAAAATGGAAAGGGATCTGTAAGTTTGAGAATGGAGATTTGAAAAACTGGATGGATGTGACAGGATGATGGCAACTGAAGGCAAATTGCAACTGGAGATATTATTTTCTCAATTGTGAAAGGTCCAATGAAGAGGGAACCTAATTTCTTGGAAGGAAAAGTAAGTCAAAGATGGGCAGTGGATAAATATACTTTGTCTCCAATGTGATAAGTAGGAGTAGGATGTATTTTTGTGTCAGCATAAAATGTATATTGTTGTTTGGTCTCCAATAATCAATTCTTACTGTACTGTGAGCCTCTTTTAGGCATTGATCAGCAGCAGGGACTGAGTTTTGAAGAGCTGAGACAGGTAACATAGTTTGATGATACCCATAGGTACACAGAAAAGGGGACATGGATGTAAATCTATGAACTTGACTATTATGAACAAATTTAGCCATGATATTGAGCACAGTCATCTTGTAAAGTGGTAGTATAACATCTGAGGTATTGCACTAATGTTTTTTTTGTGTGCTCAGTTTGGCCATCTGTTTGGGATGGAAAGCTGTGGATAAGGTCTGTTGGATGTGCAGTCCCTTGCAAAAAGCTGTCCAAAATTTGGATGTGAATTGGGGACCTCTATCAGACACTATAGTCACCGGTAAGCCATGTAGCCGGAAAATCTCTCACAAGAAAATAGCTGTGTGATCTGCATTGCGTACCCCATGGTGGCAACAAAAACACAATTTATGCTTACCTGATAAATTTATTTCTCTTGTGGTGTATCCAGTCCACGGATCATCCATTACTTGTGGGATATTCTCATTCCCAACAGGAAGTTGCAAGAGGACAACCACAGCAGAGCTGTAATATAGCTCCTCCCCTAACTGTCATAGCCAGTCATTCGACCGAAAACAAGCCGAGAAAGGAGGAACCAAAGGGTGCAGTGGTTACTGTAGTTTAAATTGAAAAATTACCTGCCTTAAAATGACAGGGCGGGCCGTGGACTGGATACACCACAAGAGAAATAAATTTATCAGGTAAGCATAAATTGTGTTTTCTCTTGTAAGGTGTATCCAGTCCACGGATCATCCATTACTTGTGGGATACCAATACCAAAGCTAAAGTACACGGATGAAGGGAGGGACAAGGCAGGAACTTAAATGGAAGGAACCACTGCCCGTAAAACCTTTCTCCCAAATATAGCCTCCGAAGAAGCAAAAGTATCAAATTTGTAAAATTTTGAAAAAATATGAAGCGAAGACCAAGTCGTCGCCTTGCAAATCTGATCAAAAGAAGCCTAATTTTTAAAGGCCCAGGTGGAAGCCACAGCTCTAGTGGAATGAGCTGTAATCCTTTCAGGAGGTTGCTGTCCAGCAGCCTCATAGGCTAAGCGGATTAAGCTTCTTAGTCAAAAAGAAAAAGAGGTTGCCAAAGCCTTTTGACCTCTCCTCTGTCCAGAGTAGACAACAAACAAAGCAGATGTTTGACGAAAATCTTTAGTAGCTTGTAAGTAAAACTTTAAAGCACGGACCACGTCCAAATTGTGTAACACAAGGATGGAACAACAATCTCTTGATTGATATTCTTGTATTCTTGTTAGATACCACCTTAGGTAAGAACCCAGGTTTGGTACGCAGGACTACCTTATCCGTATGAAAAATCAGATAAGGAGAATCACATTGTAAGGCAGATAGCTCAGAGACTCTACGAGCCGAGGAAATAGCTACCAAAAAAAGAACTTTCCAAGATAAAAGCTTGATATCTATGGAATGAAGAGGTTCAAACGGAACTCCTTGAAGAACCTTAAGAACCAAGTTTAAGCTCCATGGTGGAGCAACAGGTTTAAACACAGGCTTGATTCTAACTAAAGCCTGACAAAATGCCTGAACGTCTGGAACATCTGCCAGACGCTTAACTAGCTGACAATCCTTTTTCCAAACCTTCTTGGAGAAAAGATAATATCCTAGCAATCCTGACCTCACTCCATGAGTAACCCTTGGATTCACACCAATAAAGATATCTACGCCATACCTTATGGTAAATTTTCCTGGTGACAGGCTTTCGTGCCTGTCTTAAGGTATCAATAACTGACTCGGAGAAGCCACGCTTTGATAAAATCAAGCGTTCAATCTCCAGGCAGTCAGCCTCAGAGAAATTAGATTTGGATGGTTGAAAGGACCCTGAAGTAGAAGGTCCTGTTTCAGAGGCAGAGACCATGGTGGAAAGGATGACATGTCCACTAGATCTGCATACCAGGTCCTGCATGGCCACGCAGGTGCTATCAGAATCACCGATGCTCTCTCCTGCTTGATCTTGGCAATCAGTCGAGGGAGCAGAGGAATCGGTGGAAACACATAAGCCAGGTTGAAAGACCAGGGTGCTGCTATAGCATCTATCAGTGTCGCCTTGGGATCCCTGGACCTGGATCCGTAACATGGAAGCTTGGCGTTCTGGCGAGACGCCATGAGATCCAGTTCTGGTTTGCCCCAACGATGAATCAGTTGTGCAAATGCCTCCGGATGGAGTTCCCACTCTCCCAGATCAAAAGTCTGACGACTTAGAAAATCCGCCTCCCAGTGCTCTACACCTGGGATAAGGATAGCTGTAGGTGGCAAGAGTGAATCTCTGCCCAGAGAATTATTTTTGAAACTTCTAACATCTCTAGGGAACTTCTCGTTCCCCCTTGATGGTGGATGTAAGCAACAGTCGTGATGTTGTCCGACTGAAATCTGATGTACCTCAGAGTTGCTAACTGAGGCCAAGCCTGAAGAGCCTTGAATATCGCTCTTAGTTCCAGAATATTTAATGGAAGGAGAGACTCCTCCTGAGTCCACGATCCCTGAGCCTTCAGGGAGTTCCAGACTGCACCCCAACCTAGAAGGCTGTCATCTGTCATAACAATTGTCCAATCTGGCCTACGAAAGGTCATACCTTTGGACAGATGGACCCGAGATAGCCACCAGAGAAGAGAATCCCTGGTCTCTTGGTCCAGATTCAGTTGAGGGGACAAATCTGTGTAATCCCCGCTCCACTGACTGAGCATGCATAGTTGCAGCGGTCTGAGATGTAAGCGTGCAAACGGCACTATGTCCATTGCCGCTACCATTAAGCCGATTACTTCCATACACTGAACCACCGAAGGGCGCGGAATGGAATTAAGAACCCGGCAGGAATTTAGAAGCTTTGATAACCTGGACTCCGTCAGGTGAATTTTCATTTCTACAGAATCTATCAGAGTCCCTAGAAAGGAAACTCTTGTGAGTGGGGATAGAGAACTCTTTTCCTCGTTCACTTTCCACCCATGCGACCACAGAAATGCCAGTACTACGTCCGTATGAGACTTGGCAATTTGGAAGTTTGACGCCTGTATCAGGATTCGTCTAAATAAGGGGCTACTGCTATGCCCCACGGCCTTAGGACCACCATAAGTGACCCTAGAACCTTTGTAAAGATTCTTGGGGCTGTAGCTAATCCCAAGGGAAGAGCTACAACTGGTAATGCCTGTTCTTAAAAGGCAAACCTGAGAAACCGATGATGATCTTTGTGTATCGGAATGTGAAGATAAGCATCCTTTAGATCCACTGTAGTCATATATTGACCCTCCTGGATCAGTGGTAGGATGGTACGAATAGTTTCCATCTTGAATGACGGAACTTTGAGGAATTTGTTTAAGATCTTTAGATCCAAAATTGGTCTGAAGCTTCCCTCTTTTTTGGGAACCACAAACAGATTTGTGTAAAAACCCTGTCCCTTTTCCTCCTTTTGAACTGGATGGATCACTCCCATAACTAGGAGGACTCGTACACAGTGTAAGGAAGCCAGGTTGAAAGACCAGGGTGCTGCTAGAGCATCTATCAGTGTCGCCTTGGGATCCCTGGACCTGGATCCGTAACACGGAAGCTTGGCGTTCTGGCGAGACGCCATGAGATCCAGTTCTGGTTTGCCCCAATGATGAATCAGTTGTGCAAATGCCTCCGGATGGAGTTCCCACTCTCCCAGATCAAAAGTCTGACGACTTAGAAAATCCGCCTCCCAGTGCTCTACACCTGGGATAAGGATAGCTGATAGGTGGCAAGAGTGAATCTCTGCCCAGAGAATTATTTTTGAAACTTCTAACATCTCTAGGGAACTTCTCGTTCCCCCTTGAGGGTTGATGTAAGCTACAGTCGTGATGTTGTCCGACTGAAATCTGATGTACCTCAGAGTTGCTAACTGAGGCCAAGCCTGAAGAGCCTTGAATATCGCTCTTAGTTCCAGAATATTTAATGGAAGGAGAGACTCCTCCTGAGTCCACGATCCCTGAGCCTTCAGCGAGTTCCAGACTGCACCCCAACCTAGAAGGCTGTCATCTGTCGTAACAATTGTCCAATCTGGCCTGCGAAAGGTCATACCTTTGGACAGATGGACCCGAGATAGCCACCAGAGAAGAGAATCCCTGGTCTCTTGGTCCAGATTCAGTTGAGGGGACAAATCTGTGTAATCCCCGCTACACTGACTGAGCATGCATAGTTGCAGCGGTCTGAGATGTAAGCGTGCAAACGGCACTATGTCCATTGCCGCTACCATTAAGCCGATTACTTCCATACACTGAACCACCGAAGGGCGCGGAATGGAATGAAGAACCCGGCAGGAATTTAGAAGCTTTGATAACCTGGACTCCGTCAGGTGAATTTTCATTTCTACAGAATCTATCAGAGTCCCTAGAAAGGAAACTCTTGTGAGTGGGGATAGAGAACTCTTTTCCTCGTTCACTTTCCACCCATGCGACCACAGAAATGCCAGTACTACGTCCATATGAGACTTGGCAATTTGGAAGTTTGACGCCTGTATCAGGATGTCGTCTAAATAAGGGGCTACTGCTATGCCCCGCGGCCTTAGGACCGCCATAAGTGACCCTAGAACCTTTGTAAAGATTCTTGGGGCTGTAGCTAATCCCAAGGGAAGAGCTACAACTGGTAATGCCTGTTCTTAAAAGGCAAACCTGAGAAACCGATGATGATCTTTGTGTATCGGAATGTGAAGATAAGCATCCTTTAGATCCACTGTAGTCATATATTGACCCTCCTGGATCAGTGATAGGATGGTACGAATAGTTTCCATCTTGAACGACGGAACTTTGAGGAATTTGTTTAAGATCTTTAGATCCAAAATTGGTCTGAAGGTTCCCTCTTTTTTGGGAACCACAAACAGATTTGAGTAAAAACCCTGTCCCTGTTCCTCCTTTTGAACTGGATGGATCACTCCCATAACTAGGAGGACTCGTACACAGTGTAAGAATGCCTCTCTCTTTATCTGGTGTGCAGATAATTGTGAAAGGTGAAATCTCCCTTTTGGGGGGGAAGCTTTGAAGTCCAGAAGATATCCCTGGGATATAATTTCAAATGCCCAGGGATCCTGAACATCTCTTGCCCACGCCTGGGCAAAGAGTGAAAGTCTGCTCCCTACTAGATCCGTTCCCGGATAGGGGGCCGTTCCTTCATGCTGTCTTAGAGGCAGCAGCAGGCTTTTTTACCTGCTTACCTTTTTTCCATGTCAGGTTTGGTCTCCAGACCGTCTTGGATTGAGCAAAAGTTCCCTCTTGTTTATTATTAGAGGAAGTTGATCCCGCACCTGCCTTGAAGTTTTGAAAGGCACGAAAATTAGACTGTTTGGCCCTAGATTTGGACCTATCCTGAGGAAGGGCATGACCTTTTCCTCCAGTGATATCAGCAATAATCTCCTTCAACCAGGCCCGAATAGGGTCTGCCCCTTGAAGGGAATGTTAAGTAGCTTAGATTTTGAAGTCACGTCAGCTGACCATGATCTAAGCCATAGCGCTCTGTGCGCCTGTAAAGCAAAACCAGAATTCTTAGCCGTTAGTTTAGTCAAATGAACAATGGCATCAGAATAAAAGAATTGGCTAGCTTAAGTGCTCTAAGTTGCCAAATATGTCATCCAATGGAGTCTCTACCTGTAAAGCCTCTTCCAGAGACTCAAACCAGTACGCTGCAGCAGCAGTGACAGGGGCAATGCATGCAAGGGGCTGTAGGATAAAACCTTGTTGAATAAATATTTTCTTAAGGTAACCTCTAATTTTTTATCCATTGGATCTAAAAAAAAAAAAAAAAAAGCACAACTGTCCTCGACAGGGATAGTAGTACGCTTTACTAGAGTAGAAACTGCTCCCTCCACCTTAGGGACTGTCTGCCATAAGTCCCATGTGGTGGCGTCTATTGGAAACATTTTTCTAAAAATAGGAGGGGAAGAGAACGGCACACCTGGTCTATCCCATTCCTTATTAATAATTTCTGTAAACCTTTTAGGTATTTGGAAAAACATCAGTACACACCGGCACTGCAAAGTATTTATCCAGTCTACACAATTTCTCTGGCACTGCAATGGTATCACAGTCATTCAGAGCAGCTAAAACCTCCCTAAGCAACAAGCGGAGGTGTTCAAGCTTAAATTTAAATGTAGAAATATTAGAATAAGGTATCTTTCCTGAGTCATTAACATCACCCAATGACTGAAGCTCTCTTTCCTCAGCTTCTGCATATTGTGAGGCAGTATCAGACATGGTTCTTAAAGCATCAGTATGCTCTGCATTTTGTCTCACCCCAGAGCTATCTCGCTTACCTCTAAGTTCAGGTAGTCTGGCTAATACCGCTGACAGTGTATTATCCATGACTGCCGCCATGTCTTGTAAAGTAAACGCTATGGGCGCCCTAGATGTACTTGGCGCCATTTGAGCGTGAGTCCCTTAAGCGGGAGTCAAAGGGTCTGACACGTGGGGAAAGTTAGTCGGCATAACTTCCCCCTCGTCAGATTCCTCTGGTGATACATTTTTTAAAGACAGAAAATGATCTTTATTGCATAAAATTAAATCAGTACATTTGGTACACATTCTAAGAGGGGGTTCCACCATGGCTTTTAAACATAATAAACAAGGAGTTTCTTCTATGTCAGACATGTTTATACAGAATAGCAATGAGACTAGCAAGCTTGGAAAACACTTTAAATCAAGTTAACAAGCAAATATAAAAAACAGTACTGTGCCTTTAAGAGAAACAAATTTTGTCAGAATTTGAAAAACAGTGAAAAAAAAGCAGTAAATCAAACAACATTTTTACAGTGTGTATAATAGGCTAACAGAGCATTGCACCCACTTGCAAATGGATGATTAACCCCTTAGTTCAAAAAACGGATCAAAAAAACGAAATAGACGTTTTTTAACAGTCACAACCAACTGCCACAGCAAGCTGTGGCCCTACCTTCCCCAATAAACGACTTTGGAAAGCCTTTGGGCCCTTTAGAGATGTCCTATAGCATTCAGAGGGCCTTTGAGGGAAGCTGGATGTCACAGTTTGTAATTTTAACTGCACCAACTGTAACTTTTATACTACAACAGTGGAAATTGTTTCTAGTCAAAATTTAAGCCAGCCATGTGGAAAAAACTAGGCCCCAATAAAGTTTTATCCCCAAAGCATATATAAAAACGATTAAACATGCCAGCAAACGTTTTATATTGTAAATATCATAAGGGTATTACCCCTGGGAGTAAGCATGATACCAGTCGTTATTAAATCACTGTATTCAGGCTTAACTTACATTAATCCGGTATAAGCAGCATTTTCTAGTGTTTTCCATCTCTAGAAAAAATTATAACTGCACATACCTGATAGCAGAATAAACTGCACGCCATTCTCTCGCTGAAGTTACCTCATCTGTGTAATCCCCTCAGACATATGTGAGAATAGCAATGGATCTTAGTTACAACCTGCTAAGATCATAGAAACCTCAGGCAGATTCTTCTTCTATTTACTGTCTGAGATAAAATAGCACAACTCCGGTACTATTTAAAAATAACAAACTTTTGATTGAAGAAAATAAACTAGCTTTATTTAACCACTCTCTCCTACAACGTCCTTGCTTGTTGAGAGTTGCAAGAGAATGACAAGCTATGACAGTTAGGGGAGGAGCTATATTACAGCTCTGCTGTGGGTGTCCTCTTGCAACTTCCTGTTGGGAATGAGAATATCCCACAAGTAATGGATGATCCGTGGACTGGATACACCTTACAAGAGAAATGTACCCTTTTAGAAAAGCGATCTACTATCACTAAAAAGTATAGCCTTGAGCAGGAGGTAAATCAACTATAAAATCCATGGATACTTCAGTCCACAATCTGTTTGGTGCAGGAAGTAGTTGTAACAAACTGAAGGAAGTCGTCGAGAATCTTTTTTCACTATGCACACAGGACAATACTGTAGATAAGATTTAATATAATTTTGCATGCCAGGTCACCAGAATTGTCGACTAATTAACTCTTGACTTTTATGGATTCCCCCATGTCCTCCCAGAGAGGTGTCATGGAAATAATGAAGGTCCTCAGAGACTAAGAAAATGGTACTGCAAGCTTGTATCCTTAAATCTGGAACTCTATATCCTAAATAGTTTCAGTGGAAATGGAGGAATCTTCTGGGTTTGGAGTCTTTTGATGGATTAGCGTCCCATAAGAAAGCTTTGTTTGCTGGGAAATGTCCTGGTTGGAGGACAGCAGTAGACTCTGATTTGTTTCTCTCGATTTCTCCTATACGGAATAGGGCATCTGCTTTGCAATTCTTTGCACCAGGACAATATGTGATGAAGAAAGCGGCTAAAAAAGAGTGCCCACTGGCCTGCCTGGCTTTGAGTCTGCGAGCTGAGCAAATGTATTCCAAATTTCTGTGGTCAATAAAAACAGTAATGGGATGATTAGCCCTGTCCAGCAGATATCTCCACTCCTCAAAAGCTGTTTTAATGGTGAGTAGTTATCTATCCCCCACATAATAGTTTCTTTCTGCTGGGGAGAAAACTCGGAAAAAACGCTACAGGGTGGAGATAATCCTTGTCATCAGCTCTTTGAGATAATACTGCTTAAATGGCAGTGTCAGAAGCATCAACTTTGACATATAAGGGCTTTCTTGGTTCAGTTAAAATCAGGATGGGTGAGGAGGTGAAAAGTTGCTTTAGGTTATGAAATGCTTGTTGTGCTTTATTAGACCAGGGAAAGGTGATGATTTTCTTAGTGAGGGCTGTTAAAGCCCACAAAGGGTTGAATGGCTTTCTTACTTTCTGGAGTGGGACAGTTTATTATAGCTTCAATTTTCTTAGAATCCATGCAAATTTCTCCAGGTGCTAAGTTGAAGTTTAGGAATTCTACTGAATCAGTGTTGAAAATACATTTATCCAGTTTAGCATATAAACTATTAGCTCCTAAGCAAGATAGTACAATCCTAGTACAATCCTTACATGATCATAGTGCTAGCAACCAAAGCGAGAGAAGAAAAAAGGAATTAGTGCACTACTCCTATATCATACATTTTTTATTATTAATATAAATATTAAACACTATTAGCATGAGGAACTAAAAACAGTATACCCTCTATATTAGCAGGGAAACAAAGTTACTAAAAACAAGCTACAAGTCTCCCATAAATGGGGGTAATTAATGATTAAGAGGCAATAGGAAAAAGATAGACTGCTCCAAACACCCTCTCAAGTTCCTGGCCAATAACTGGAACCTCAGGAATCAGGTGAGGGGGGAAAGAGCAGTGACAGAAAATATAGTAAAAAGAGAAGCAGGCAAACGCATTTCAGCCTCCATGTCCTTTGTCAATGCCAAAAGGTAATAGCGTTAGCAGATATAATCTAAATATTGAAACATAGCACAGAATATAACGAAAGTCGTGAAATAGAGGCCAATGGTTGCATCTCACAGACACCAAGGTGCTGTCTGGGGACATGAGTTTAGTTATATATACTTATAAATCTTTTAGCGCTGTTATGCCATTGTACTCCGTCCAAACGGCACTGGGCTTTAGCGCCGTTAGGACGGAATACAACATCATAGCCATTTGGCTGTCCTGAAGTCAACGGCGCTTCCTGGATGTGATTGTGGTCTGGAGGGCGTGCCTAGCGTCATAGAGACGCCCCACTGACCCAATTCCATAATTGAAATTGGTCTACCCAATCCTAAAAAATTCAATTTGTCTACATCAGAACGCTGTTCTGATGTAGCCAATATGACCCTGTCATGAAAGGGTTAAAAAAAAAGGGAGATATTGGTATTGCTGCTCGCGGGAGGTTAGATTCATAAGATACAAAAAACTAAAATTAGATTTTAAATAATTGAGATGTTGACTTTAAACTAGTTGCACAGTATATGTAATATGTATAATCTGAGTAGCTCTTTAAAATTAAGCTGTTAGTGAGACAAGTCTGAGGTGCCCTAACACAATTCTCAGGATTCTCAATTTGATGGAAGCACAGGGACTGCAAACAGCTTCAATTTTCCTTCGCAGCAAGCAGCTGCAACAGCCGACACTGAAAGGAAACTACTACGCGACTCCACTCTGCTCCAATATCGGAAGAGAAGGAGATCATGTGACCGGCAAAGAGGAACTGCGCAGAAACTAAAAGCGAGCGTTCCCTGCTGAGTAAAGAAAGAAAGAAAAACGTTATCAGCTCTAACTGTCCTCTTAAAGGAACAGCTAACATGCCCCAGACTTGAGTAAATAAAAGCACTTTGCACCCTGATTAAAGAAGTGAAATGCTTGTCCCCACTGATTTGCCCCAAATAAAACTAGCCTCAAAAGTTTAATAAAAGAGCCACATTGGGAAAAATATTTCCAAATAAAACGAAAATGTAACCCCTAGCCTACACATACATATGTGTCTGCCCTCTGCCTCAGCAATTCTATGTCATAAAGGATTATCTTACTGTCCTAATATGCTGCAGAGTTAACTCCTGAAGTACAAGTCTCTAATACCTAGAAGACAAAAGCACCTGAAATCTAGCTGTCCGGCAGGAAGACAGCTCACCAGGCCATAAAGGACACATACTCCTTACAGAGACCTGTGGAAAAATAAAGAACAGAGTAACCAACTCTGGCTTTCTGTGACTAGGGCAGCAAATAGGTTAGAAAAACAGAGTAAGGACCACCTCACCACTTCCTAACTGCTTAAAAGCCACCACTACTATTCACATGGACACAGCTAAACCCAAATCCTTGCTTGCATGGATAAGTACCCAAAAATGGAAAAAAAATCTTCAGACACCAAACTTCTCCTCCTCCATTGACAGAGGCAAAGAGAATGACTGGGGGTTATGAGTAAGAGAAGTGACACTTAACAGCTTTGATGTGGTGCTCTTTGCCTCCTCCTGCTTGCCAGGAGTGAATATCCCACTAGTAATTGGAATTACATTGTGGACTCTCCATGTCTTAGGAAAGAAAATAATAATTATAACACTGGTATGTAAAAACCACACAATAGCATAAAGTTTGGTTAAATCAGCACACTAAAGAGTTACTTCATGTGTCCAGAGAAAAAAAACTGGTAGATTAAGACAGTTCAAATTAAGTTCTGTAGATCACTCAAACTAGATATGTCGTCAAAAATAAAACAGTTGGATCTGTTCACCCGGCAACAAACGATATTAGGCGTTGCTGTTGTGATATGTAGCCCTTTATCTGACAGTTCTTATATAGGGGTCTAAAAGCGCAGTACAATCATCTTCTCTCATGTAGGGATCTGAAAGCACAGTATAATTGTACACATCAGATCATAGGGTCGTCATTAATTTAGATGGTGGTCCATAATACTCAACATGCCCCAGATCTAATTATATGGGGCAAAAAACTTTGCAGAATGAGACTTAGCCTACTCCAGTCCTCTGTGTAGCAAATGTCCCCTTATCCAGAAGGATAGGATTGTAATATTGCATTGCTTGTGTAAAGAGGTAGTTAAATAACCGAAGATCTCTGGCACTGTAAGAGTTCACTATCAATGGCATGCATTAAGCCAACTCACCATCTCCAGCTATAGAGTGGAGCCAATGTTCGCCTCTCCGCCTCTTTGAATTTGGTAAAATTCCAGTCTATTGAGGCTCTATCTGCTGCTTCTGTGAATGATTTGCTGAGGAGGCTCCTGATAGTGCAAACTGCCGCGTGAAGAACACAACATCACTAACCCTGAGCTACAAAGTTTGTCAGGCTGCATTCATCATGTTAGCAGTAGATAGAGAGGCCGTAGGAGAAGATACTCAAGCTAAAGAGATGTGAACTACTACCGTTAGTAATCAGGATGATTTTGACCATGACACGATGTTCCATACTCTCTCATAGTTGAAGGATTGGAGGGTGCAACTTAGTATTCATTTGCAACTTTTCGCCTCCTCACCCATCCTGATTTTACCTGAACCAAGAAACCCTTCTATGTCAAGGTTGATGCTTCTAAAACTGCCATTGGAGCAGTATTATCTTTTCCCTCATAATCTACCATAGTTTGGGGGTTTGCCTTTTTTCTTGTTCAGAGATGATTTACCTGGAATTTCAGGACTGGACTGCACTGTATAGTCAGGGCAGACTGATATACTACAGGAACATTCTTATCTGTGAAAGGCACATGTTGAGCAAAAATAGAGGCTGCTCCTAGGGTGGTAACTAGCCATAGAAGAAGCTATTATGCTATTGTTCGTTCCCTCTTTTTATTTCTTTATTTATTTATGGGTATGTACTCTATGTCTTTCTATGTTAAAGCCCTTTGCATGCCTTTTTCTAACATCTGAGACCTCATATCTTTGAGCCCTTATAACTTTTTAATGCAATTTTTTTTTTAAATTGTGCTTAAAGGGACACTCAATCAAAATTAAACTTTCATTATTCAGATAGAGCATGCAATTTTAAACAACTTTCCAATTTACTTCCATTAACAAAATGTGCACAGTCTTTTTATATTTAAACTTTTTGAGTCACCAGCTCCTACTGAGCATGTGCAAGAATAAGTGTGTATGCATTTGTGAATGGCTGATTGCTGTCACATGGTACGTGTATGCATTTGTGATTGGCTGATGGCTGTCACATGGTACGTGTATGCATTTGTGATTGGCTGATGGCTGTCACATGGTACAGGGGGAGTGGAAAAAGACATAACTTTTAAAATTGTCAGAAAAAAATCTACTACTCATTTGTAGTTCAGACTAAGTGCTATTGCATTGTCTTGTTATCTTGCATTTGTTAATTATGCAAATCTACAGTGTTGACTGGTCCTTTAAGCGAACGTGTTTACTTTCAACTCATAATACATGCGCTACTTCTGACACGCGCAAAGAGCCAGGATAAAAGCCTTTTCAATTGCGCGCAAAAGTTAGCGTGACACTTGTAATCTAGTCCATACTGTGTATGTAGTCATAACACAAATGGTTATAAAAGCTTCTCTGGGATCCAATTTGTTCAGAAAGAGCATACATCCATGGCTTTGTCTGTGGTTTTTGGTATTTAGAAGGCAACTAATTGCAGCTGCGCACCACACTTCTGAAATTTCTGGCAGTGAAGGGGTTAATCAGGTGGGTTGTTAGGTTAAGTTTAGCTGTAGTGTAGAGATAACCCTTCCACTTTACACCTCTCTGATCCCGATCGAATCCCTCCCAAACAGCTCCACCACTCACACTCCTCACCACAATCGTAGGTACTGGCAATCTGCCAGTATGAGGTTTTAGAGCAATTTTTATTTTTTAATTAGTTTAATTTTTTTTTAATTTTCTGCAGTTTAAGATCCCCTTACCCCTCCCTAACAGCTCTCTTACTCACCCAGGGCTGTATCCTTAATGGATACAGCCCTCTTAGGTACTGACAGCTGTTCCCCAGTACCTAGTTTATACATATTTTATTCCTTTTTATATTAATTAAAAAAATATTTCTGTAGTGTAGCTGCCACCCTCATCCTCCACACCTCCCCCTCCAAGCAATCATTCTGTAGGGTCCCCTTCTCCCCTCTCATAATACTCTTTTTGTAGGTAGTGGATCCATCTTTCTGTGTAAAATCTTTAGTTTTCGGCAGTGTAAAGGTCCCGCCCTCTCGTGCCCCCCTCTTGCGATGAACCAACCACCCGCCTCCCTCCTGACACTTCCACACCACCAACGGCACCACCACACGTCAATGCTATAAGTGACACAGAGTCCTTAGGTCAGTTGTAGTGGGAAGGCTCAGTACAACTAGTGGCAGTGTTTGCAATTAAGACTGTAACACTGTTGTTCAACAGTTACCTTTAGTAGTGTGCAACATATAATCTAGCCAACAGTTGTAAATATAAATGTGCTAGTAAATCATCTTCCTTATATTCATTTTTTCCTTAGTTTTATATTGATTGCAGAGACTGCTCTTGTTGATTATGATTTATTACCCATCCATTGCAATTCTTCACTGATTAATATTGGATATATAAACTCTGTTACTATTCATATTCCTTTATATCAAATCAGATACACTTGGGAAAACTTGATGGATTTGAAAATCTTCAAGTTGGACCTTATATTGGTATTATTATGCTGTTGAAAGATATATAATAGTAGATTTTTTATTGACTGTCTACACTATTTATGTTTTATTTGTTTTCTCTTCTGTGGCTTAAGTAAAACTTTATAGAAAAGAATTAAAAACATGTCCATACTCCAGGAGTTCTTCTTATGATTGCATTGTATAAGCTGATCTGCTTCCCAGTGTATCTATATGTATATCACAGGCATTATAGAATATCTTTACAAAATTTGTCCTTAGCACTTCTGTTCTAATCCATGAATGAACCACCCCTTCTTTAAAGAAGTGCTTCCACATATTGCCCAATATGCATTGGTACATTTTTTATACATAGAGGAGGGACACATTATAATCTGAATAAACAATCATGATTTAAGTTTCTGCAAATAGAGGAGGAATCAATTAGAAGAAGCAGAATGGATTAAACAGCTCCACAGCAGCAATGAAGTATTGGGACTGAGCTGAAGAAATCTGGTGAGTCAATAAGGCATATATGAATATCCACCAATCATCATCTAGCTCCCAGCAGCTTATAAATCTATCTAGGTATGCTTCTGGTATGATACTAGAACTAGAAGCAACAACCATGGTGTTGATCTTAAACCTATTCCAAACAAAATAATTATCTTAATCAAAATGGAATTGCAAAAACATATCTAAGTTTTTACAGGGTTCTTCCTCTGTATACCATTTATAACATGGTTATATGTTTTCATATTGTTTTTATTCTCTAATATAATGCAAATATAATACAATTGTTTCATTTCATACTTAGACATATCCCATTGTGGTATCCAATCTCAGCTATGTTGAGAAGTAAGTGGCAACGTACTTTTTCCCTTTTCTCAGTCTTTTCCCTTTTCCTACCCCTCTCACTCTTTCTCATGATAAACACCCATTAAAGGGACATGCATGCATGGCCCTTTTTTTCTGTAAAGGGAGTTTCCTTGAGACATATGGTTGGCACAATGGGGTGTGGCATTTGCTGACTATTCAAATATTAACCCCTTAAGGACCAGACCATTTGTCAATTTCTTACCCTTAATGACACACGTCGTACGGGGTACGTCATACAAAAACTAGTCTTTAAAGACCAACTACGTACCCTGTACATCGCCAGGGGTTTCAAGCAGCTGGTATCGATCCTGATCGCTTCCAGCCGCTTTCAAGGTATTGCCGTGATGCCTCGATATTGAGGCATCACTGCAATACCTTTTTTTGCACACCGATGCCGAGAGAGCCACTCTGTGACCCTCTCTGCATCGGCCAGCGATAGTGCCAATCGTTGGTGGGGGGGAGCCATTGCAGGGAGGTGGGTGGGCAGCCTATCGCTGGGGAACTTCCTTTCCAGTCAGCAGTTGTGAAAGCGGGAGGTGAGGGGCGGGTGTGCCCGCGATCTAGCCAGTAGCCAAAATAAAAAATAAGAACTGGTGGGAGAGGGTGCTGGGAGAGGGTGGTGGGTGGCAGATACTTTTTCAAAAGGGATCTGGGAGAGGGTAGGGTATGGAGGGGGGGGCAGCTGCACTACAGAAAAAAGTAGGTTTTATATTTAAAAAGGCACATTTGTTTGAAAAGGGAGTACTGGCAAATGGTGGCAAATAGTTAGTGGGGGGAGGGTTAGAGAGCTCTTTGGGGGGAATCAGGGAGGTTGGGGGCTAAGGGGGGATCCTTCACAGCAGTATATATATTTTTTATTTTAAAAATCAAAAAAATTAAATCAAAAAAGCCTTTTTTTTTAGTACTGGCAGACTTTCTGCCAGTACTTAAAATGGCGGGGACAATTGTGGGGTGGGGGAGGGAAGAGAGCTGTTTGGGAGGGATCAGGGGGTGGGATGTATCAGGTGGGAGGCTGATCTCTACACTAAGGGGCCTATTTGTTATCTGTCTGTCATGTCCGACAGACATCACTGAATGCGGAGAGCAATACGCTCTCCGCAATCAGCATTGCACCAGCAGCTCTTGTGAACTGCTGGTGCAACGCCGCACCCTGCAGATTCGCGGCCAATCGGCCGCTAGCAGGGGGTGTCAATCAACCTGATTGTATTCGATTGGGTTGAATTGCGGTGATGTCTGTCCGCCGCCTGAGGATTCAGCGCAACTGAGTCTTTTGACCGCTGCTTCATAACTGGTGTTTCTGGCGAGCCTGAAGGCTCACCAGAAACACAGGCCGTCAAACTCCATACGGAACTTGATAGATAGGCCCCTAAAGCTAAAATTAACCCTTCAAGCTCCCTACAAGCTACCTAATTAACCACACTGCAGGGGTACGTCGCTAGTCCTTAAAGGGACACTGAACCCAATATTTTTTCTTTTGTGATTCAGATAGAGCATTACATTTTAAGCAACTTTCTAATTTACTACTATTATCACATTTTCTTCATTCTCTTGGTATCTTTATTTGAAATGCAAGAATGTAAGTTTAGATGCCGGCCCATTTTTGGTGAACAACCTGGGTTGTCCTTGCTGATTGGTGGATAAATTCATCCACAAATAAAAAAGTTCTGTCCAGAGTTCAGATCCAAAAAAAAAGCTTAGATGCCTTTTTTTTCAAATAAAGATAGCAAGAGAACAAAGAAAAATTGATAATAGGAGCAAATTAGAAAGTTACTTAAAATTGCATGCTCTATCTAAATAAAAAAAGAAAAATTTGGGGTTCAGTGTCCCTTTAAGGGCATAACGGCCAGCGTCGTACAGGGTACAACACTGGTCGTTAAGGGGTTAAAGGGACATGAAACCCAGATTTTTTCTTTCATGATTCAGATAGAAAAAAAAGTTTCCAATTTACTTCTATTATGAAATTTGCTTTGTTCTTGTGTTATTCTTTGTTGAAGAGATATCTAGATAGCTTGTGTGCACATGTCTGGAGCACTACATAACAGGAAATAGTGCTGCCATCTAGTGCTCTTGCTAATGTACAACACTGTTGCAAAACTGCTGCAGGTACGTGCACATTCCTGAACTTACCTTCCTGCTTTTCAACAAAGGATAATAAGGAAACAAAGAAAATGTAATTATAGAAGTACATTGGAAAGCTGTTTAAAATTGTATGTTCTATCTGAATCATGAAATACATTTTTTGGGTTTTATGTTCCTTTAACTTTTACCATCCTATTTTATTTCAATCTATCTCTACATAGCTTTCCTATTTGTCCATACAGTATTAAAAACACTAATGCCTAGATTTAGAGTTTTGCGTTAGCCGTCAAAAGCAGCGTTAAGGGCTCCTAACACTGCTTTTTACCGCTGGCTGGTATTTAGAGTCAGCCAGGAAAGGGTCTAACGCTCACTTCCAAGCCGCAACTTTTCCATACCGCAGATCCCCTTACGCCAATTGCGTATCCTATCTTTTCAATGGGATCTTCCTAACGCTGGTATTTAGAGTCTTGGCTGAAGTGAGCGGTAGAGCCTCTACCGACAAGACTCCATCCACAGGAAAAAGTCAGTAGTTAAGAGCTTTCTGGGCTAACGCCGGTTTATAAAGCTCTTAACTACTGTGCTCTAAAGTACACTAACACCCATAAACTACCTATGTACCCCTAAACCGAGGTTCCCCCACATCGCCGCCACTCTAATAAATATTTTTAACCCCTAATCTGCCGAACTCACACCGCTGCCACCTACATTATCCCTATGTACCCCTAATCTGCCTCTAACATCGCCGACACCTATATTATATTTATTAGCCCCTAATCTGCCCCCCCCCCAACGTCGCCGCCACCTACAGTGGGGAAAAAAAGTATTTAGTCAGCCACCAATTGTGCAAGTTCTCCCACTTAAGAAGATGAGAGAGGCCTGTAATTTTCATCATAGGTATACCTCCACTATGAAAGACAAAATGTGGAAACAAATCCAGACAATCACATTGTCTGATTTGGAAAGAATTTATTTGCAAATTATGGTGGAAAATAAGTATTTGGTCACCTACAAACAAGCAAGATTTCTGTCTCTCACATACCTGTATCTTCTTCTTTAAGAGGCTCCTCTGTCCTCCACTCATTACCTGTATTAATGGCACCTGTTTGAACTTGTTATCAGTATAAAAGACACCTGTCCACAACCTCAAACAGTCACACTCCAAACTCCACTATGGTGAAGACCAAAGAGCTGTCGAAGGAGACCAGAAACAAAATTGTAGACCTGCACCAGGCTGGGAAGACTGAATCTGCAACAGGCAAGCAGCTTGGTGTGAAGAAATCAACTGTGGGAGCAATAATTAGAAAATGGAAGACATACAAGACCACTGATAATCTCCCTCGATCTGGGTCTTAACGCAAGATCTCACCACGAGGGGTCAAAATGATGACAAGAACGGTGAGCAAACATTCCAGAACCACACGGGGGGACCTAGCCAGGGACTCAGATCCTGCAGTGCCAGACGTGTCCCCCTGCTTAAGCCAGTACATGTCCGGGCCCGTCTGAAGTATGCTAGAGAGCATTTGGATGATCCAGAAGCAGATTGGGAGAATGTCATATGGTCAGATGAAACCAAAGTAGAACTGTTTGGTAGAAACACAACTTGTCGTGTTTGGAGAAGAGAGAACACCATACCTACTATGAAACATGGGGGTGGCAACATCATGCTTTGGGGCTGTTTCTCTGCAAAGGGAACAGGACGACTGATCCGTGTATATGAAAGAATGAATGGGGCCATGTATTGTGAGATTTTGAGTGCAAACCTCCTTCCATCAGCAAGGGCATTGAAAATGAAATGTGGCTGGGTCATTCAGCATGACAATGATCCCAAACATACCACCCGGGCAATGAAGGAGTGGCTTCTTAAGAAGCATTTCAAGGTCCTGGAGTGGCCTAGACAGTCTCCAGATCTCAACCCCATAGAAAACCTTTGGAGGGAGTTGAAAGTCTGTGTTGCCCAGCGACAGCCCCAAAACATAACTGCTCTAGAGGAGATCTGCATGCAGGAATGGGCCAACATACCAGCAACAGTGTGTGACAACCTTGTGAAGACTTACAGAAAATGTTTGACCTCTGTCATTGCCAACAAAGGATATATAACAAAGTATTGAGATGAACTTTTGATATTGACTAAATACTTATTTTCCACCATAATTTGCAAATAAATTCTTTCCAAATCAGACAATGTGATTGTCTGGATTTGTTTCCACATTTTGTCTCTCATAGTTGAGGTATACCTTTGATGAAAATTACAGGCCTCTCTCATCTTCTCAAGTGGGAGAACTTTCACAATTGGTGGCTGACTAAATACTTTTTCCCCCCACTGTACCTACACTTATTAACCCCTAATCTGCCGACCGGACCTCGCCGCTACTCTAATAAATGTATTAACCCCTAAAGCTAAGTCTAACCCTAACACCCCCTAAGTTAAATATAATTTTATTCTAACAAAATAAATTAACTCTTATTAAATAAAGTATTCCTATTTAAAGCTAAATAATTACCTGTAAAATAACCCCTAATATAGCTACAATATAACGAATAATGATATTGTAGCTATTTTAGGATTTATATTTATTTTACAGGCAACTTTGTATTTATTTTAACTAGGTACAATAGCTATTAAATAGTTATTTGCTATTTAATAGCTACCTAGTTAAAATAATTACAAAATTACCCGTAAAATAAATCCTAACCTAAGTTACAATTAAACCTAACACTACACTTTCAATAAATAAATTAAATCAATTAACTACAAGTACCTACAATTAAATAAACTAAACTAAATTACAAAAAACAAACACAAATTACAAAAAATAAAAAAATTACAAGAATTTTAAGCTAATTACACCTACTCTAAGCCCCCTAATAAAATAACAAAGCCCCCCAAAATAAAAAAATTCCCTACCCTAATCTAAATTAAAATAGTTAACAGCTCTATTACCTTACCAGCCCTTAAAAGGGCTTTTCGCGGGGCATGCCCCAAAGAAATCAGCTCTTTTGCCTGTAAAAGAAACACAATTCCACCCCCCAACATTACAACCCACCACCCACATACCCCTACTCTAACCCAAACCCCCCTTAAATAAACCTAACACTACCCCCCTGAAGATCTCCCTACCTTGAGTCGTCTTCACCCAACCGGGCCGAACTCTTCATCCGATGGACCAAAAGAAGACATACGAGCGGCAGAAGTCTTCATCCTATCCGGGCAGAAGAGGACATCCGGACCGGCAGACATCTTCATCCAAGCGGCATCTTCTATCTTCATCCATCCGACGAGGAGCGGCTCCATCTTCAAGACCTCCGGCGCGGAACATCCACCTTCCCCGACGACTACCAGACGAATGAAGGTTCCTTTAAGTGACGTCATCCAAGATGGGGTCCCTCGAATTCTGATTGGCTAATAGGATTCTATCAGCCAATCGGAATTAAGGTAGGAAAAATCTGATTGGCTGATTGAATCAGCCAATCAGATTGAGCTTGCATTCTATTGGCTGTTCCGATCAGCCAATAGAATGCAAGTTCAATCTGATTGGCTGATTGGATCAGCCAATCGGATTGAACTTGAATCTGATTGGCTGATTCAATCAGCCAATCAGATTTTTCCTACCTTAATTCCGATTGACTGATAGAATCCTATCTGCCAATCGGAATTTGAGGGATGCCATCTTGGATGATGTCACTTAAAGGAACCTTCATTTGTCGGGTAGTCGTCGGGGAAGGAGGATGTTCCGCGCCAGAGGTCTTGAAGATGGAGCCGCTCCTCGTCGGATGGATGAAGATAGAAGATGCCGCTTGGATGAAGATGTCTGCCGGTCCGGATGTCCTCTTCTGCCCGGATAGGATGAAGACTTCTGCCGTTCCGGATGTCTTCTTTTGGTCCATCGGATGAAGAGTTCGGCCCGGTTGGGTGAAGATGACTCAAGGTAGGGAGAGCTTCAGGGGGTAGTGTTAGGTTTATTTAAGGGGGGGTTGGGTTAGAGTAGGTGTCATGGACTACTGTCTCTTTAAGAACTGAACCACTTCCTGTTAACATCTATAAAGGTCACTCCTTTATCCATGTTCCTTGCTTGATTATTGTCAGTGTATAGGGATAGTTAGCATGTTAGTTCTCCTTTCCAGATTTTATTACAACTGCAGATTTAAACTTTCCCCCTGCTCATCACTCAAATATTGCCTACTCAAACCTGCTTGTATCTTACAAGTCCACTGAATAATCAAATCAAACAACAGCATTACTTTTAAACTTACTAACCGTCATCTCTCTCTCTCCAACATCGGACTGCCGTTAGCCTGTCAGTTTCCTCACTGCCAAGTGACGTCACACGCTGTCCGCTCAGCGTTTCACTTGTGCAGTTCTCATCGTGAAACAGGAGAGCTGGAGGAAGCATCACATGAGCCACATAGATTTACTCTAAAGGACAGAGGACTTAATCTAATTCTTACCTGTTAACAACAAAGGTAACATCTCTCTAGTAAGCGGTACCGGAGGTGGGTGTGATCAGAGCACTTGACCGTATATCAGCTGAAGCAGGAACCACAAGTATTTTTTACACTTACTCTTTTCCAAATAGAGACTGTGTTAATCCTGTCAATTCACATTCAGTTCTTTAACAGATTCAAGCCATAAGAGAGTTATAATCTGAAATGCTTTATCAATCCTTCAATATAAAATATTATTCAGAATAATAATTTGTTATTTAAAAGTTCATCTTTACCAGATCTCACGTGAAGTTCATTACCTCTCCTGTTGTTTACACAAAACTTTGCCTAACAGCATTAACCTGAGAAAACAACACATCAATACAAACTTTGCTATTTAGGTGGATAACTTCCTCACTGAATCTAATGTGATTGGAGTTTGCAACATATAGCTACAGACTATCAATTTACACTTGTATGTATCCATTCTATGAATTGAATAGTGGAACATAACAGAATAATCAAGCCAAAAGAATACACATTTCATCACCATGGATCCAGTAGCCATGAGTAATGAGATAACCTCTTTGAACCAAAAAGTAGACATCCTTGCTCAAGGATTAAGAGATGTCCAAACTGAGAATACTGATTTAAAAAGAGCATTAAATGAAATGATAACTCTCAAAGCTTCTGAAAAACCAGAACCACAGGTTAACCCCCAGTTCCATTCTCTGGGGATAGATCTAAGTTTCGTGAGTTCAGAAACTCATGCTTACTCCTATTTGCCATGAAACCCTGGACATATAGCAACGACAAGATTAAAGTCTGCACCACCATTTCATACCTGAGTGGAGAACCAAGGGCATGGACCAATAGATTCTTCGAATCCGATGATCCAATCCTCAATTCCTTAGAATTTTTTTTCCATGCTATAGCAATTCTTTACGAAGATATAAACAAACAGCAGACCGCAGAAAATAATCTACGCTCCCTCAAACAAGGGAAAAGAGCCATATAGGACTATATTGCCGAGTTCCAATTATGGTGTACAGATTCACAGTGGAACTCCATCTCTTTAAAAAAACAGTTCCGTTTGGGGCTTTCCGAATACTTGAAAGATGAACTATCTAGGGTTGAGATGCCAGACACCCTAGAAGGCCTTATCAAGTTATCCATTTCAATAGACCAAAGATTTAGAGAGAGAAGACACGAGAAATACCAGCCTGACTCCCACACTAGGAAACACTTCTCCCCCAACCTAGAAAATACGGCTCCTACAGCTATACCTATGGAGATTGGGACCATAAGAGGTCCACTTTCAACAGAAGAAAAACTACGAAGAAAACAAGCAAATCTATGCATGTATTGTGGTAACAAGGAACATGATGTTTCTACTTGTCCTCTTCTAAATCGACCAAGAAAGGGTAAGATAATATCTAATCACTCTTCTACGTTTTACAAAAAACAAACTCAACTAACTTTAACTCTGTCATTACAGTGGGACCAACTGCAGTTCCAGGAAGTGGCCACAATTGATTCTGGAGCTTATGGCAACTTCATTGTTCAGTCAGCTGTTACAAATAATAAAATTCCATGTGTGAAAAAGCAACCCCAGTCTGTGTGAGAGTTATTGATGGGTCCCAATATCTCAATGGTCCCATCACACACCACACTGTTCCCCTACTTACTATAACTAACACTGGTCACAAAGAGTTCATCACTTATGATATCATACCCTCTTCCTTACATCCAATCATACTTGGTTTTCCATGGTTGCAATGACACAACCCTATTATAAATTGGGAGTGTTGTACACTTACATTTGACTCCTAATATTGTACAGAAACATGTTTTCCTTACATTGTAATAAATCATATTGAACCATTACTACCGAAACAATACAGTGATTTCTCTGATGTATTTAATCTAAAGAAAGCAGAAAACCTTCCACTTCATCGAACATTCGATTGCCCTATAGACTTCAAGGAAGGTGTAACATTACCTTCTAATCGCATCTTTCCACTTTCTCAAAAAGTGGATATTCATCTCCGGGAATATCTTGACGAAAATTTAAAAAAAGGTTTCATATCTCCTTCATCATCTCCGATAGCATCCGCCATTTTTTTTGTAACCAATAAAGACGGAACACTCCGACCTATTATCGATTATCGTGCAGTAAACGCAATAACAGTTAAAAATCGTTATCCACTCCCATTGATTCCAGAATTGTTAGAACGCCTGACTGGAGCCACCATTTTCACTAAGTTAGACCTTAAAGGGGCTTATAATCTCATCCGTATGAGACCTGGCGACGACGAGTGGAAAACAGCTTTCAAAACTCGGTATGGGTTATACCAGTATAATGTGATGCCATTCGGATTGACCAATGCGCCCGCCACTTTTCAATTTTTTATCAATGAGATATTTAAAGATCTCATGGATGTCTGGTTATAGTGTATCTCAACGACATCCTCATCTATTCCAAAAATTTAACTGAACATCAAAAACATGTAAGGTGGGTACTCTCAACACTAAGGGAACATCACCTGTATGCTAAAATGGAAAAATGTTATTTCCATCAGGATACTATAAAATTCCTTGGATACATCATCTCACCTACCGGAATTCAAATGGATCCAGAAAAAATTTCATCCATACTCAACTGGCCTACTCCTACGAATGTGAAATCCCTACAGAGGTTCCTTGGATTTTCTAATTTTTATAGAAAGTTTATTGATCACTACTCATCCACTGTACAACCACTAACTCGTTTAACTGGTAAAGGAAAGTTCCATTGGAGTTCAGAAGCAGAAGCTGCCTTCCAATCACTCAAACAAAAATATAATACTGCTCCATTTCTACAATTACCTAATCTGACACTCCCATTCACATTGGAGGTCGATGCATCTAATACGGGAATTGGTGCTGTCCTGACCCAAACCAATTCTGAAACTCAAATACAACATCCTATTGCCTTCTACTCTAGATTATTGACACCTGCTGAAAAGAACTATTCAATAGGAGATAAGGAATTATTGGCAGTGAAAGCAGCTTTGGAACATTGGAGACATCTTCTCGAGGGAACCTCCACCCCATTCACTATATATACTGATCACAGGAATCTCCAATATTTAAAAAAAAGTAAAACCTTGTCATCCCGACAGGTACATTGGGCCTTATATCTGGATAGGTTTAATTTTATTCTAACCTACAGACCAGGTCTTAAAAACTTTAAGGCAGATGCTCTATCTAGAACCACAGAACCTACATCAAATGATAAGGAACAAAGCCTTATTATACCATCCACAAAGATCATATGTGCCTTAACCACTCTACAATCAGATATTTTAGCTGCTCTCCAGACGGATTCATCTCTACCTGAATACTGTCTGAAGGATTCCGTAACAGGTTTGAGCACTTATAACAACTTAATATATATTCCACCAGCACTACGGAAACAGATACTGTCACTTCATCACGATTCACCATTAGCTGGACATCCAGGAATAACCCGAACTACTGAACTCATTAACCCCTTAGTGACCAACGACGTATGGGGTACGTCCTGCAAAAAAATGCAGTTAATGACCAAGGACGTACCCCATACGTCGTTGGTCTTTGAAAGCAGTGGAAGCGATCCTGCTCGCTTCCAGCTGCTTTCATGTTATTGCAGTGATGCCTCAATATTGAGGCATCCTGCAATAACTGTTTTTAGCCATCCGATGCAGAGAGAGCCACTCTGTGGCCCTCTCTGCATCGGCTACCGATGGCCATTATGGTTGGTGGGTGGGAGCTCATCCAGGGAGGCGGGTGGGCAGTTATTGGTGGAGGAGGGGGGAGGGATCTAGTGCGGGTGCGTGCGTGTGCACGGGCACGTGCACGGGCACGCGCACGAGAGTCGTGCATGGGCGTGGCCGGGCGCGCGCGTGCACGTGATGTCTATCAAAACAGCATCAATATGCTGTAGATCTGGAGGGTGGGAGAGAGGACTGGGGAGGGTGGGATTTTGAAATCAAGGCATCAGGGAGAGGGTGGGGGGTTGGATGTTGAGGGGGGGGGCAGCTACACTACAGAAATAAATAAAATATTTAAAAAAATAAAAAAATAAAATACATTATTATTTTTCAAACTGGGTACTGGCAGACAGCTGCCAGTACCCAATATGGTGCCCAATAAAGGCAGAGGGGGGGGGGGTTAAAGAGCTGTTTGAGGGGGGATGAGGGAGGTTGGGGGCTAAGGGGGGTCCTACACAGCAGAAGAACCTAAAACTTTTATTTTAGTACTGGCAGATTTTCTGCCAGTACTTAAGATGGCAGGGACAATTGTGGGGTGGGGGAGGGAAGTGAGCTGTTTGGGAGGGATCAGGGGGTGGGATGTGTCAGGTGGGAGGCTGATCTCTACACTAAAGCTAAAATTAACCCTGCAAGCTCCCTACAAGCTACCTAATTAACTCCTTCACTGCTAGACATAATATACGTGTGATGCGCAGCGGCATTTAGCGACCTTCTAACTACCAAAAAGCAACGCCAAAGCCATATATGTCTGCTATTTCTGAACTAAGGGGATCCCAGAGAAGCATTTACAACAATTTTTGCCATAATTGCACAAGCTGTTTGTAAATAATTTCAGTGAGAAACCTAAAATTGTGAAATATTTAAAGTTTTTTTTAATTTGATCGCATTTGGCGGTGAAATGGTGGCATGAAATATACCAAAATGGGCCTAGATCAATACTTGGGGTTGTTTACTACACTACACTAAAGCTAAAATTAACCCTATAAGCTCCCTACATGCTCCCTAATTAACCCCTTCACTGCTGCGCATAATACACGTGTGGTGCGCAGTGGCATTTAGCGGCCTTCTAATTACCAAAAAGCAACGTAAAAGCCATATATGTCTGCTATTTCTGAACAAAGGGGATCCCAGAAAAGCATTTAAAACCATTTGTGCAATAATGGGCCTAGATCAATACTTTGGGATGTCTTCTAAAAATATATATATACATGTTAAAGGATATTCAGGGATTCCTGACAGATATCAGTGTCCCAATGTAACTAGCGCTAATTTTGAAAAAAAGTGGTTTGGAAATAGCAAAGTGCTACTTTTATTTAGTGCCCTATAACTTGCAAAAAAAGCAAAGAACATGTAAACATTAGGTATTTCTAAACTCAGGACAAAATTTAGAAACTATTTAGCATGGGTGTTTTTTGGTGGTTGTAGATGTGCAACAGATTTTGGGGGTCAAAGTTTGAAAAAATTGTTTTTTTTCCATTTTTTCCTCATATTTTATAATTTTTTTAATAGTAAATTATAAGATATAATGAAAATAATGGTATCTTTAGAAAGTCCATTTAATGGCGAGAAAACTGGTATATAATATGTGTGGGTACAGTAAATGAGTAAGAGGAAAATTACAGCTAAACACAAACACCGCAGAAATTTAAAAATAGCCTTGGTCCCAAACGGTCAACAAATGGAAAAGTGCTCTGGTCACTAAGAGGTTAAAAGACAATATTGGTGGCCTTTAATGAAAAAGATATCTATCAATATGTAACTTCCTGCAACACTTGTAATATTAAGAAAAAATCACATAGTAAACCTTGCAGGTTACCTTGCAGGTCCCTCTACCCATACCTACGAAACCCTGGAGTATCATAGGAATGGATTTTATTGTTGATCTACCAACATCCAATGGATACACTACTATCTTAGTGGTAATTGACCATCTAACAAAACTATCTCACTTTATACCTTTAAAACAAGTCCCGAATGCAACTACTACAGCTAAGGTATTTTTATCTAATATTGTTAAACTACATGGACTTCCGTCATCCATTGTGACGGACAGGGGAACGCAATTTACGTCCAAATTTTGGCGTAATTTGTGTCAACAACTAAAAGTTTCTACACAATATTCTACAGCTTATCACCATCAGTCCAATGGGTTAATGGAGCGCCTTAATCAGACTCTTGAACAATATCTTAGATGTTACATTAACAACCTACAAGAAGACTGGTCGGAATGGCTCCCCATGGCTGAGTTTGCATATAACAACTCCATGAACAACTCAAACAAACTAACACCATTTTATGCCACCTATGGATATCACCCTAATTCCTTTCCTACTCCCTGCTCCACATCCAACTCACCAGCAGCACACACCTTCTCCTCTACTATCAAAGAGAATCTTGAAATTCTTCATGATCATTTGCAAGAGGCAAAATTGACTCAAAAGAAGTACTTTTATACGAAACATACCAAACCTCCAGATTATAAAGAAGGTGATTTGGTGTGGCTGTCCACCAAGAACATTAAAATGAAAGTACCATGTAAAAAGTTAGCTTCTCAATATGTAGGACCATTTGCCATTTCTAGGATCATAAACAACAATGCTGTCCGACTGAAATTGCCAGAGGATCTCCGTATCCATCCCTCTTTCCACGTCTCCTTACTAAAGCCGTACCAGGGTGACTTGGACTCCCTCGTACCTTCCTCCTCTGAGACTTTATCACTCGTGGAGTATGAGGTGGGAAAAATTTTGGATTCAAGGATCAGATATCGGAAGCTGGAGTACTTAGTTCTCTGGAGAGGTTATGATGATTCAGAGGATTCCTGGGTTTCGGTGAACGATGTACATGCTCCCCGTCTTTTGGCCACTTTTCATGCCAAGTACCAGTCGAAACCGGGTCCTTGATCTCCCATCCTGGGAGTCTTGACAGGGGGGATCTGTCATGGACTACTGTCTCTTTAAGAACTGAACCACTTCCTGTTAACATCTATAAAGGTCACTCTTTTATCCATGTTCGTTGCTTGATTATTGTCAGTGTATAGGGATAGTTAGCATGTTAGTTCTACTTTCCAGATTGGATTACAACTGCAGATTTAAACTTTCCCCCTGCTCATCACTCAAATATTGCCTACTCAAACCTGCTTGTATCTTACAAGTCCACTGAATAATCAAATCAAACAGCAGCGTTACTATTAAACTTACTAACCGTCATCTCTCTCTCTCCAACATTGGACTGCCGTTAGCCTGTCAGTTTCCTCACTGCTGAGTAACGTCACACGCTGCCCGCTCAGCGTTTCACTCGTGCAGTTCTCATCGTGAAACAGGAGAGCTGGAGGAAGCATCACACGAGCCACACAGATTTACTCTAAAGGACAGAGGACTTAATCTAATTCTTACAACAAAGGTAACATCTCTCTAGTAAGCGGTACCGGAGGTGGGTGGGTTATAATCTGAAATGCTTTATCAATCCTTCAATATAAAATATTATTATTCAGAATAATAATTTGTTATTTAAAAGTTCATCTTTACCAGATCTCACGTGAAGTTCATTACCTCTCCTGTTGTTTACACGAAACTTTGCCTAACAGCAAAACACAAGTTAACTAATTGTTTATTTGTGATTAACCTGAGAAAACAACACATCAATACAAACTTTGCTATTTAGGTGGATAACTTCCTCACTGAATCTAATGTGATTGGAGTTTGCAACAAATAGCTACAAACTATCAATTTACACTTGTATGTATCCATTCTATGAATTGAATAGTGGAACATAACAGTAGGGGTATGTGGGTGGTGGGTTGTAATGTTGGGGGGTGGTATTGTGTTTTTTTTTACAGGCAAAAGAGCTGATTTCTTTGGGGCATGCCCCGCAAAAAGCCCTTTTAAGGGCTGGTAAGGTAATAGAGCTGTTAACTATTTTAATTTAGATTAGGGTAGGGATTTTTTTTATTTTGGAGGGCTTTGTTATTTTATTAGGGGGCTTAGAGTAGGTGTAATTAGCTTAAAATTCTTGTAATCTTTTTTTTTTTTGTAATTTAGTGTTGTTTTTTTTTGTAATTTAGTTTAGTTTATTTAATTGTAGGTACTTGTAGTTAATTGATTTAATTTATTTATTGATAGTGTAGTGTTAGGTTTAATTGTAACTTAGGTCAGGATTTATTTTACAGGTAATTTTTATAATTATTTTAACTAGGTAGCTATTAAATAGTAAATAACTATTTAATAGCTATTGTACCTAGTTAAAATAAATACAAAGTTGCCTGTAAAATAAATATAAATCCTAAAATAGCTACAATATAATTATTCGTTATATTGTAGCTATATTAGGGTTTATTTTACAGGTAAGTATTTAGTTTTAAATAGGAAGACTTTATTTAATAAGATTTAATTTATTTCGTTAGATTAAAATTATATTTAATTTAGGGGGGTGTTAGGGTTAGGGTTAGACTTAGCTTTAGGGGTTAATACATTTATTAGAGTAGCGGCGAGGTCCGGTCGGCAGATTAGGGGTTAATACTTGAAGTTAGGTGTCGGCGATGTTTTGGAGGGCAGATTAGGGGTTAATACTATTTATTATAGTGTTTGCAAGGCGGGAATGCGGCGGTTTAGGGGTTAATACATTTATTAGAGTGGCGGCGAGGTTATGGGCAGATTAGGGGTTAATAAGTGTAGGTAGGTAGCGGCGACGTTGAGGGTGGCAGATTATGGGTTAATAAATTTAATATAGGGGTCGGCGATGTTAGGGGCAGCAGATTAGGGGTACATAGGTATAATGTACGTTGCAGCGGTGTACGGAGCGGCAGATTAGGGGTTAATAATATAATGCAGGTGTCAGCGACAGCGGGGGCGGCAGATTATTAACCCATAATCTGCCACCCCCAACGTGTTTGCAAGGCAGGAATGCGGCGGTTTAGGGGTTAATACATTTATTAGAGTGGCGGCGAGGTCCGGTCGGCAGATTAGGGGTTAATAAGTGTAGGTAGGTAGCGGCGACATTGGGGGTGGCAGATTATGGGTTAATAAATTTAATATAGGGGTCGGCGATGTTAGGGGCAGCAGATTAGGGGTACATAGGTATAATGTACGTTGCAGCGGTGTACGGAGCGGCAGATTAGGGGTTAATAATATAATGCAGGTGTCAGCGATAGCGGGGGCGGCAGATTAGAGGTTAATAAGTGTAAGGTTAGGGGTGTTTAGACTCGGGGTTCATGTTAGGGTGTTAGGTGCAGACTTAGAGAGTGTTTCCCCATAGGAAACAATGGGGCTGCTTTAGGAGCTTAACGCTGCTTTTTTGCAGGTGTTAGGTTTTTTTTCAGCCCAAACTGCCCCATTGTTTCCTATGGGGATATCGTGCACAAGCACGTTTTTCCAGCTAGCCGCTACCGTAAGCAACGCTGGTATTGAGAGTTGAAGTGGCGGTAAATATGCCTGTACGCTCCCTTTTTGGAGCCTAACGCAGCCCTTCAGAGAACTCTAAATACCAGCGTTGTTTAAAAGCAGCGCTAGAAAAAAAAAACATGCGTAGCTAACGCACCCCTTTGACCGCAAAACTCTAAATCTAGGCGTAAGTTATTGTATACAAAGGATATGCATATAGGATCCCCAATGGCAGTGTAAGTAGTATTGGAAAAGAGTTTCTAAAACCATCTTTACCAAATCAAAGCTTGTCTGCTTTGAATTTGAAATATCATGCTTGATCTTTACATAACATTCATTGCCATTTTACCATTTTTATAATGAACTCCTCTGACTTTCTTTGCATATCAGTGACCTTTTCAATAAAAATAATAAAAAATAGATTGGCTGCCCAATCCTCAGATTTCAACACTACATATTGCAGATTTCTCAATTATACTAGAGATCCCTTACTGTAATGACCTCATATCATGATTCAATGACTATAGCCCATTTGTTGCAAATTATAGCGACAGTGAGGTATTTATTGGAATAATGCTCCAGTTGTAATGCTTACACCACGAGGGGTGCAAATATTTAAGTTATCTGTAAAGCAATGAACAAGAATCAAACACTATTATCTGTGCACGTGTTCAGACAATGAGGGGTAGTTATCAAGCCGTCTACTTTACCTGCCTTCGCCGGTTCAATACGCCCGTCTAAGCTCGCCTCAATAAAGTTATTAACCCCTAAAACGCGGCTCCTAGACCCCGCCGCAACTATAATAAATGTATTAACCCCTAAACCGCCGCTCCCGGACACCGCCGCCACCTACATTATACATAGTAACCCCTATCCTGCCCCCCCTATACCGCCGCCCTCTATAATAAAGTTATTAACCCCTATCCTGCTGATCCCGGACCTCGCCGCAACTAAATAAATAGTTTAAACCCTAAACCGCCACTCCTGGACCCCGCCGCAACCTATATTAAACTTATTAACCCCTAATCTGCTCCCCCCTACACCGTCGCCACCTATAATACATTTATTAACCCCTATCCTGCCTCCCCTACACCCGCCGCCACTGTAATAAAATTATTAACCCCTAAACCGCCGCTCCTAGACCCCACCGCAACTATAATAAATGTCTAACACTAACCCTAATACCCCCCTAACTTAAATATTAATTAAATAAATCTAAATAATATTTCTCTTATTAACTAAGTTAATCCTATTTAAAATACTTACCTTTAAAATAAAACGTAATATAGCTACAATATAAATAATAATTATATTGTAGCTATCTTAGGATTTATTTTTACTTTACAGGCAACTTTCAATTTATTTTAGCTAGTTAGAATAGTTATTAAATAGTTATTAACTATTTAATAACTACCTAGCTAAAATAATTACAAAATTACCTGTAAAATAAATCCTAACCTAAGTTACAATTAAACCTAACACTACACTATCATTAAATTAATTAAATAAATTACCTACAAATAACTACAATTAAATACAATTAAATAAACTAACTAAAGTACAAAAAATAAAAAAAATAAGTTACAAACATTTAAAAAATATTACAACAATTTTAAGCTACTTACACCTAATCTACACCCCCTAATAAAATAACAAAGCTACCGAAAAATAAAAAAAATGCCCTACCCTATTCTAAATTAAAAAATTCAAAGCTCTTTTACCTTACCAGCCTTTAAAAGGGCCTTTTGCGGGGCATGCCCCAAATAATTCTGCTCTTTTGCCTGTAAAAGAAAAATACAACCCCCCCAACATTAAAACCCACCACCCACATACCCCTAATCTAACCCAAACCCCCTTAAAAAAAACTAACACTACCCCCTGAAGATCATCCTACCTTGAGTCGTCTTCAGTCAGCCGACCATCGATGGAACCGAAGAGGAGATCTGGAGCGGCAGAATCCAGGCGGTGCTGAATAAGTCTTCCCTCCGATAGAAGTCTTCATCCAGGCGGCGTCTTCAATCTTCATCCATCCGGAGCGGAGCGGAGCCATCTTCAGACGAGCCAACGCGGAGCCATCCTCTTCTTCCCGACAACTACCGACGAATGAATATTCCTTTAAGGGACGTCATCCAAGATGGCGTCCCTTCAATTCCGATTGGCTGATAGGATTCTATCAGCCAATCGGAATTAAGGTAGGAAAAATCTGATTGGCTGATTGAATCAGCCAATCAGATTGAAGTTCAATCCGATTGGCTGATCCAATCAGCCAATTAGATTGAGCTTGCATTCTATTGGCTGATAACTTTGGGGCATGCCCCGCAAAAAGCCCTTTTAAGGGCTGGCAAAAGAGCTGATTACTTTTTAATTTAGAATAGGGTAGGGACCTTTATTATTATTATTATTATTTTAATTTTATTAGGGGGCTTAGAGTAGGTGTAATTAGCCTAATATTCTTGTAATCTTTTTTTATTTTTTGTAATTTAGTTTAGTTTATTTAATTGTATGTAATTGTAGGTAATTTATTTAATTAAATTATTTATAGTGTAGTGTTACGTTTAATTGTAACTTAGGTTAGGATTTATTTTACAGGTAATTTTGTAATTATTTTAACTAGGTAGCTATTAAATAGTTAATAACTATTTAATAGCTATTGTACCTAGTTAAAATAAATACAAAGTTACCTGTAAAATAAATATAAATCCTAAAATAGCTACAATATAATTATTTGTTATATTGTAGCTATATTAGGGTTTATTTTACAGGTAAGTATTTAATTTTAAATAGGAATACTTTAGTTAATAAGATTTAATTTATTTTGTTAGATTAACATGGTGGCGATGTTAGGGAGGGCAGATTAGGGGTTAATACTATTTATTATAGTGTTTGCGAGGCGGGAGTGTGGCGGTTTAGGGGTTAATACATTTATTATAGTAGCGGCTAGGTAGAGTCGGCAGATTAGGGGTTAATAAGTGTAGGTAAGGTAGCGGCAACGTTGGGAGGGCAGATTAGGGGTTAATAAATATTATGTAGGTGTCGGAGATGTTAGGGGCAGCAGATTAGGGGTTCATAGGGATAATGTAGGTGGCGGCGATGTGCGGTCGGCAGAATAGGGGTTAAAAATATTTATTATAGTGGCGGCGATGTGGGGGGACCTCGGTTTAGGGGTACATAGGTAGTTTATGGGTGTTAGTGTACTTTAGAGCACTGTAGTTAAGAGCTTTATATACCGGCGTTAGCCCATAAAGCTCTTAACTACAGCCTTTCCATGGGCGTTAGGAGTCTTGTCGGTAGAGGGTCTACCGCTCACTTCAGCCAAGACTCTAAATACCAGCGTTAGGAAGATCCCATTTAAAAGATAGGATACGCAATTGGCGTAAGGGGATCTGCGGTATGGAAAAGTCGCGGCTTGAAAGTGAGCATTAGACCCTTTCCTGCCTGACTCTAAATACCAGCGGGCAGCCAAAAGCAGCGTTAGGACCCCTTAACGCTGTTTTGACAGCTAACGCAGAACTCTAAATCTAGGCCTATGTGTTTATTTTTTTTTGTAATTTAGATAATTGTATTTAATTAATTTAATTTATTTTATTTGATTGTAATGTTAGGTTTTAGTGTAAGGCAGGTTAGGTTTTATTTTATAGGTAAGTTTGTATTTATTTTAGCTAGGTAGTTATTAAATAGTTAATAACTATTTACTAACTAGTTTACCTAGTTAAAATAAATACAAACTTACCTGTGAAATAAAAATAAAACCTAAGCTAACTACAATGTAACTATTAGTTATATTGTAGCTAGCTTAGGTTTTATTTTATAGGTAAGTATTTAGTTTTAAATAGGAATTATTTAGGTAATAATTGTAAGGTTTATTTAGATTTATTTTAATTATATTTAAGTTAGGGGAGTTAGGGTTAGGGATAGACTTAGGCTTAGGGTTACATTAGGGTTAGGCTTAGGGGTTAATATATTTATGTAGTGATGTGGGAGGCCAGAAGGTTAGGGGTTAATAGTTTAATTTAGTATATTTCGTTGTGGGGGCTTGCGGTTTAGTGGTTACTAGGTTTATTATAGCGGTGGCTTGGGTGGACGGCAGATTAGGGATTAATAATATTTAAATAGTGTTTGCGATGCGGGAGGGTAGTGGTTTAGGGGTTAATAGGTTTATTATAGTGGCAATGATGTCGGGGAGTGGCAGAATACATTTTTTAAGTGGCGTTGATGTCCAGAGCGGCAGATTAGGGGTTAATAATTTTATGTTAGTGTTTGCAATGCAGGAGGGCCTCGGCATAGGGGTTAATAGGTAGTTTATAGGTGTTAGTGTACTTTTTAACACTTTAGTTATGAGTTGTATGCTACAGCTTTGTAGCATAAAACTCATAACTACTGACTTTAGATGGCGGTACGGATCTTGTCGTTTTAGGCTGTACCGCTCACTTTTTGGCCTTCCAAACAAACTCGTAATACCAGCGCTATGGAAGTCCCATCGAAAAAGGTCTTTTTTAAAAGTGCGGTACTGACGTTGCGTGATGGCCACAAAGGTGTGCGTTACACCTATACCTACAAGACTTGTAATAGCGGCGTTAGAGAAAAAGTATCGTTATGGGCCATAACGATGCTTTTTGAGTAAAAACGCAAAACTCGTAATCTAGCTGTATGTGATTTATTTCTGGGTCCCTGGGATGGAGCATTTGGAGAGTAGGGTGGGCCAGTGCTCCACCCCACAGTTTGCAGGCAGCACATCATGTGAAAAAGTCCAGTCCAGGAATTCAGACTTACCCAGCTAGCTACTCACCTGCATGTGGTAATTGACAGCAGGTGCTAATAAAAATCCCCAGTCAAGGATTCAAAGTCAGAATGCCAGCAGTAAAGGAAACTGCAACACTCTCCTAAAAGACTGAGAGGAATTATCTCTAAAGGAAAGTTTGAAAGGTCTGTGCATTTATCTTTTGTGAAAAGCTACTTAGTGCAGTCACTTGTACTTGTTAGTAAGTGTTTTTGCCAGACCTGTTAATAAACAGACTATATTTTATAAAGCTACAACCTTGTGTGGTGTTTCCAGCTTTGAAGACTGTGTGATTGCAAGATCCCATGTCACAATATATATATAATATAATATTTAAGCTCTAGATGTTTCAGAGGCGCCTGTCACCTTATTAAAGCTGCAGTGTGTGTCACTGTGTGGGGCAGCAGCATCATCCTGGGAGTCCAGCATTGAGGCAGCACACACTCTGCTATCCGCATGCATTGCCAGCTTGCCACAGACCGCAGAGAAGACCTGAGAAAAAGGCATCAGTAGTAGTGTGCTGTATTTTACTGGCTGAGAAGGTAAAATACATGCCTGGTGGCAGACCAAGGCACCACATGTAGGAGGAGTCCGGGACGTTCAGAGGATGACCCAGAACACGGGACATTCCTCCTGATTCCAGGGCTGTCCTGATGACACAGGTGGCAAACCTAGGTACATGGGCTAAAGGGACATTAAACACTAAATACATGCTAGATAGAATGATGCATTCAAAGAAAAGATTAGTCCATGACTAACATGTAGATGTATTTTTTAAAGTTTCATTAGTTGTTTAAAAAGTGACAAAATAAGTGTAAAGTTTTAGTGTCTATAAAACACTGGGAGCTGCCATGTTGTAACTTGTGTTACCTTCTCTGCTGTGGCCAATTAGGGACAGTTATAGATAGGTCACTAGAGTGTGCAGCCAATGGTTGTGCTGGATTTAACAGTGTTCTGCACTTCCATTTCTAACAGGAACTGAAATGCTCACAATTTCAGAATGGAATTACAGACAAAGAGGACAAAATAAATAATGAAAGTATATTGGAGAGCTGTTTTATTATATACAATTTATCATTTTATATTACCATCTCAAAGTGTTTAATGTCCCTTTAAGGATACCCAGAGACTGCATGGAAATGTGGATTTTTTTACAAAAATGTATAATCTTTTATTCAGGTTTTTAGTAATACACAGTAAATAACAATTGCCTTGTCACAGTAATAATAGACATAGAAAGCATTTTCCAGAGATATGAACATCCTGAATTCACAGAAAGAAGTATAACTATGGTTAGAGAACAAGGCAAATACAAGAGACCTGCATTTTTTTTTATATGAGGGATTTCAGATTTGTGGTAACTCTTGAGCCACTGATATAATTAGAAACGTGTTGTATGGTAGTTACAGCGAAGGCCACTATTGTGCCCTTTGGTTAGCTTAAGATTGTCTAGGTTCTGATAAATTATACAATGCAATAGGTAGCAATAAAAAAACAAAACAAGAAACTAACTAGCCTGAAAGGTCACTCTTGAACTGTAGTATATTATAGCGGGGTACAGCTATATACTAAAAGGTAGAAGATATAATAATGATAATAACATAGTTGACTCAGAACAAAATTCCCAACAGGGAATCTTTTATGTGTTTAGGTTCTGAGTGTTCCTAGGCAACAAGTTACATCGACCTCTTACTTATATGTGTGAGCATAGATGAGAGGAGGTAAGATAAAGATACACAGCGGCTCTATGTTAGAGATGTATAGCTTATAAAAGAGCAGCACAAATTAATTATTCACGGTTTATGACGGATCATTAACAAAAAAGATAGGGTTTGTTAGATTATATAAATGGAACTGTCTGATCAAGTGATCTAGGGAAACCAGGTATGTCCCTATTAACTAAAACTATATGCCATAGCGTATAGGGGAGTTCAGGTTAGTCTGCAGTTAAGCGTGCCCCCTGCTGCCTCAGCCACAGACAGACAGGCAGCCGCTATGCAAATCAACATGTCTAGGGACTGAAAAATGATAGAAGCTAATGTTACTCACAGCTATCTATGATCCCGAAGCATGACAAATAAGGACAGAATGGTACTAAAAATATTAAAGGGACACTGAACCCAATTTTCTTTCTTTTGTGATTCAGATAGAGCATGCAATTTTAAGCAACTTTCTAATGTATTCCTATTATCAATTTTTATTTGTTCTCTTGCTATCTTTGTTTGAAAAAGAAGCAATCTAAGCTTTCTTTTGGTTCGTCCCTCTGGACAGCACTTTTTTATTGGCAGATGAATGTATCCACCAATCAGCAAGAACAACCCAGGTTGTTCACCAATAATGGGCCGGCATCTAAACTTACATTCTTGCATTTCAAATAAAGATACCAAGAGACTGAAGAAAATTTGATAATAGGAGTAAATTATAAAGTTGCTTAAAATATTGTGCTCTATCTGAATCACGAAAGAAAAAATTTGGGTTCAGTGTCCCTTTAACTAAGAAAGAGTTAACTGAACCAAATATAACTTGCATGGAGAAGTAATCTAGAGTGGTTAATATATTTCTTTCCAGGCGTATGTTAACTTATTGAAAAGGTTTTCCCTCAATAATATCAGAAGAAACATATGATTATAATATATTGATGCATATCTGTTTTACACCACTCCTTACATTGCTGATATTAAAATGTGAGCACCATATAGATGATATGTATATATAGTTATGACCCATCAGGTCATAAGAAGTTTGTATAAAATAATATACAGAGTCCTGTATAAGCACAGATAGAAAATTTAGCTCACAATCGCCTAGATTTAGAGTTTGGCGTTAGCCGTCAAAACCAGTGTTAGGGGCTCCTAACGCTGGTTTTGGGCTACCGCTGGTATTTAGAGTCAGTCAGGAAAGGGTCTAACGCTCACTTTGCAGCCGCGACTTTTCCATACCGCAGATCCCCCTACGCCAATTGAGTATCCTATATTTTCAATGGGATCTTTCTAACGCCGGTATTTAGAGTCTTGGCTGAAGTGAGCGTTAGAAATCTAACGACAAGACTCCAGCCGCAGAGAAAAGCCAGGAGTTAAGAGCTTTCTGGGCTAACGTCGGTTCATAAAGCTCTTAACTACTGTGCTCTAAAGTACACTAACACCCATAAACTACCTATGTACCCCTAAACCGAGGTCCCCCCACATCGCCGCCACTCTAATAATTTTTTTTAACCCCTAATCTGCCGACCGCACACCGCCGCAACCTACGTTATCCCTATGTACCCCTAATCTGCTGCCCCTAACACCGCTGACCCCTAATCTGCCGCCCCCAACGTCGCCGCCACCTCCCTACACTTATTAACCCCTAATCTGCCGACTGGACCTCACCGCTACTATAATAAAGTTTTTAACCACTAATCCGCCTCACTCCCGTCTCAATAACCCTATAATAAATAGTATTAACCCCTAATCTGCCCTCCCTAACATTGCCGACACCTACCTACATTTATTAACAGCTAATCTGCTGACCGGACCTCACCGCTACTCTATTAAATTTATTAACCTCTAAAGCTAAGTCTAACCCTAACCTCTAAAGCTAAGTCTAACCCTAACACTAACACCCCCCTAAGCTAAATATAATTTTTATCTAACGAAATAAATTATTTCTTATTAAATAAATTATTCCTATTTAAAGCTAAATACTTACCTGTAAAATAAACCCCAATATAGCTACAATATAAATTATAATTATATTGTAGCTATTTTAGGATTAATATTTATTTTACATGCAACTTTGTATTTATTTTAACCAGGTACAATAGCTATTAAATAGTTAAGAACTATTTAATAGCTACCTAGTTAAAATAATTACAAAATTACCTGTAAAATAAATCCTAACCTAAGTTACAATTAAACCTAACACTACACTATCAATAAATAAATTAAATACAAATTAATACACTAACTAAAGTATAAAAAAAGAACTAAGTTACAAAAAATAAAAAAATATTTACAAACATTATAAAAATATTACAACAATTTTAAGCTAATTACACCTACTCTAAGCCCCCTAATAAAATAACAAAGCCCCCCAAAATAAAAAAAAATGCCCTACCCTATTCTAAAATAAAAATAGAAAAGCTCTTTTACCTTACCAGCCCTTAAAAGGGCCTTTTGCGGGGCATGCTCCAAAGAATTCAGCTCTTTTGCCTGGAAAAAAAAACATACAATACCCCCCCCCAACATTACAACCCACCACCCACATACCCCTAATCTAACCCAACCCCCCCCCTTAAATAAACCTAACACTAAGCCCCTGAAGATCTTCCTACCTTGTCTTCACCACGCCGGGTATCACCGATCGGTCCAGAGGAGGCTCCGAAGTCTTCATCCAAGCCCAAGCGGAGGCTGAAGAGGTCCATCATCGGGCTGAAGTCTTGATCCAAGCGGTGGCTGAAGAGGTCCATCATCGGGGCTGAAGTCTTCTATCAAGCGGCATCTTCAATCTTCTTTCTTCCGGATCCATCTTCATCCCGCTGACGCAGAACATCCATCCTGCCCGACGACTTCCCGACGAATGACGGTTCCTTTAAATGACGTCATCCAAGATGGCGTCCCTCGAATCCCGATTGGCTGATAGGATTCTATCAGCCAATCGGAATTAAGGTATGAAAATTCTGATTGGCTGATGGAATCAGCCAATCAGATTCAAGTTCAATCCGATTAGCTGATCCAATCGGAGCAGCCAATAGAATGCGAGCTCAATCTGATTGGCTGATTCCATCAGCCAATCAAAATTTTCCTACCTTAATTCCGATTGGCTGATAGAATCCTCTCAGCCAATCGGAATTCGAGGGATGCCATATTGGATGACATCATTTAAAGGAACCGTCATTCGTCGGGCAGGATGGATGTTCCGCGTCGGCGGGATGAAGATGGATCCGGAAGAAAGAAGATTGAAGATGTCACTTGATAGAAGACTTCAGCCCCGATGATGGACCTCTTCAGCCCGATGATGGACCTCTTCAGCCCGATGATGGATCTCTTCAGCCCCCGCTTGGGTGAAGACTTCGGAGCCTCCTCTGGACCGATCATACCCGGCGTGGTGAAGACAAGGTAGGAAGATCTTCAGGGGCTTAGTGTTAGGTTTATTTAAGGGGGGTTTGGGTTAGATTAGGGGTATGTGGGTGGTGGGTTGTAATGTTGGGGGGGGGGTATTGTATGGTTTTTTTTTCCAGGCAAAAGAGCTGAATTCTTTGGGGCATGCCCCGCAAAAGGCCCTTTTAAGGTCTGGTAAGGTAAAAGAGCTTCTCTATTTTTATTTTAGAATAGGGTAGGGCATTTTTTTTATTTTGGGGGCTTTATTATTTTATTAGGGGGCTTAGAGTAGGTGTAATTAGCTTAAAATTGTTATAATATTTTTATAATGTTTGTGAATATTTTTTTATTTTTTGTACTTTAGTTAGTGTATTAATTTGTATTTAATTTATTTATTGATAGTTTAGTGTTAGGTTTAATTGTAGATAATTGTAGGTAGTTTATTTAATTAATTTATTGATAGTGTAGTGATAGGTTTAATTGTAACTTAGGTTAGGATTTATTTTACAGGTAATTTTGTAATTATTTTAACTAGGTAGCTATTAAATAGTTATTAACTATTTAATAGCTATTGTACCTGGTTAAAATAAATACAAAGTTGCCTGTAAAATAAATATTAATCCTAAAATAGCTACAATATAATTTATATTGTAGCTATATTAGGGTTTATTTTACAGGCAAGTATTTAGTTTTAAATAGGATTAAGGAGGTGTTAGTGTTAGGGTTAGACTTAGCTTTAGGGGTTAACAAATTTATTAGAGTAGCGGTGAGGTCCGGTCGGCAGATTAGGGGTTAATACTTGAAGTTAGGTGTCGGTGATGCTAGGGAGGGCAGATTAGGGGTTAATACTATTTATTATAGGGTTAGTGAGGCGGATTAGGGGTTAATACATTTATTATAGTAGCGGCGAGGTCCGGTCGGCAGATTATGGGTTAATAATTGTAGGTAGGTAGCGGAGACGTTGGGGCGGCATATTAGGGGGTTAATAAATATAATATAGGGGTCGGCGGGGGTTAGGGGCAGCAGATTAGGGGTTCATAGGGATAACGTAGGTTGCGGCGGTGTCCGGAGCGGCAGATTAGTGGTTAATAATAATATGCAGGTGTCAGCGATAGCGGGGGCGGCAGATTAGGGGTTAATAAGTGTAAGGTTAGGGGTGTTTAGACTCGGGGTACATGTTAGGGTGTTAGGTGCAGACTTAGGAAGTGTTTTGATGAGCCTGATGAAACGGCGTGTAGCCGAGAAACGCGTAGCGAAGTTTTAAGTTTTTTAATAAAAGTTTTTATATTGTTCTACCTTGCTTGGAATTATTCTATCTACCGGACATTAGAGAGCAGCAGCTACCTTTGTTGGAAGTCAGCCGAACGGCTTTATAAAGTTTCGGTCCGTCTGATATTGCACTGGTTGTGCACACACGTTTGTGAGTATATACATCCACCCACTGTTGTTTGTCCGATATTGGTCGGGGTGATCTGCACCAAAGGTGTTTTATGTTTCACTCCTCTTAGGGGCTTGATTATTGCCGGGAGCACATCGGGAGAGAAAGAGTCAGCCGAACGGCTCTGAAGCTTCGGCTTGCGAATTATTGCACTGGAAATGCAAATATCTTTGTGAGTATTAGTATTCCTTTCTTTGGAAAATCTCACTTATTGTTGGGTTTATCTGCACCAGAGTGCCTCTTCTTTTTTGTCATTCCCAGGACCAAGTTTTATCCTTAGGAAGTGTTTCCCCATAGGAAACAATGGGGCTGTGTTAGGAGCTGAACGCTGCTTTTTTGCAGGTGTTAGTTTTTTTTTCAGCCCAAACTGCCCCATTGTTTCCTATGGGGGAATCGTACACGAGCACGTTTTTGAAGCTGGCCGCGTCCGTAAGCACCACTGGTATTGAGAGTTGCAGTGGCAGTAAATTATGCTCTACGCTCCCTTTTTGGAGCCTAACGCAGCCCTTCTGTGAACTCTAAATACCAGCGGTATTTAAAAGGTGCGGGAGAAAAAAAGCACACGTAGCTAACGCACCCCTTTGGCCGCAGAACTCTAAATCTAGCCGAATGCTTTTTAGCCTATTCCTTCTTTGCTTCTTTGTGCAGTGAATGTTACTGAGTAGTAGCAGCTCCTGGTTCCTGTGTTAAGGTAATCTCTGCAGTGCTGGAAGATCTCTAATTGAGATTTAAATCATCTGTGGTGTTGTCCCCATGTGTAAGGTCTGCAGATATCTCAAATAAGCTTCCCCGCATAGGCAAGCCTTCATGATAAGGGAATGCTGGTTTCTGCCCCTGATGCTGATGATTTCCCGTACCCGGGCAAACTGTCAGCGTATTCCCTGGTAGTCTCGTCGGAGCTTTGACGGTTGAGTCCGGTACACGACCACAGGTAGGTAAGGAAGCAGTGTAGCTCTGGCTGATGTGACCTCTGTTTTGTTCCCCCACACAAATGTCCGGAACCAGTTCTCTAGTATCCACCGATGTCTGCTTGTAGGATATTCGTACTGGGTCAGATTAACACTCTGCTGAGGTGACTCAATTACTTTTTCCCGGGCTGGGCCTGGGTCGAGTTTATAGGGTGACCCGCTGCTGTTCAACTCAGTGCAGATTAAATTCTCATCTATGTATATCTGATTGGCTTTAGGCAATACAACTCTTGGCTGGTCTGTAGTAACCATATTGTCTGCCCTTTCGTCCTCCTGTATAGGATCGTAGAGGCGGGTCTACTTAATGATCAGTAATAGATGATCAAACCTCTCATCCATTTTATTTTCAAAACCTTGTAAGAGGTATTAGATTACTGTGTAGAAGTCTTCTCCATGTACCACCATAGTGAGGCTGTGAAACCCGGGATACTGGGGGAGTGCTAAGTTCTCTGATTTGTAGGCCGCCACCTAGCGATTTAACATTCCAGATCTGGATTAAAGAGTCATAAACAAAGCAAATATCATATCATCCTCCTTAGCGTACTTTAAAGCTTTCATATATTTGGATCAACTGTTGAAATGCTGCTGTTTGTGGCAGATAATCAGCAAATTATAAATGTCTCGTCTCCAACTTCAGATATTACGACCGACCATGATCGCTGCCTGGACACGCCCCCGGAAATGTGGAATTTTATATGCCAGACACCCCATGTACTTTAATAACTCTGTCGTATTGCCACGTCACCCTGTATCCATATGACTCTATAAACCAAGTGAGCATAAAGGACCTAATAGTTAATAAGAGCTGTTTTTATATTTTCTTATAAGAGGTGTTTTATTTGTATTTCAGATTTTATTGTGTCTCAGGAGTCTGTCTAGTTAAACTGATTGTGTTCCTGTGTGATTATGTTAACTAGACTGTCCAAAATCAGATTGTCTGAGTAAACTTTCCCCCCAGTTAATTAAGTTGATATAGTAATCTGTTTTTACCTGTGAATAGACAATTGTTCATAGGTGTGGGTTACTGTTTAACCAATTCCCTTTGTATGCTGAAGCTTTGTGACTCTGGAATGCCAGGGTGTATAAATATGTGTGCTGCTTTAAAATAAAATGTATTTTGTGTTCAGAAACCTGAGCGTTGCCTCAGTTCTGTTCACCGCATAACTTTAGACTGCGGTTAAAGGAGGATACCAGGAGCTATTTCTCTGGATAAAGGGATGTCCAGGACAAGGAAAGTGTTCTGACCAAGGTACTCATTCGGGGTACCAGGCGGTCTGTCCCATTTGGTGGAAAGCGCTGGGGTTGATTCCTTGTCCTGCTGACAGAGGAGGAGCAGCACTGTCACCCACAGCTATGGAAGTGAAGCTCTTATGATGAATGCAGCAAGTGCTGACCCACCTTGATGAGCCTGTTTCTGCACAGGACATGCTGGGATGGAGAGATGTGCTGCCTAGCTATCAGTCCCTAAGCAGCACTACAAAGATGCGTCAACGGCAGCCAGTGAAGGATCGCAGCCAGATGATTATTGATGATGCGGAGGAAAAATTCCACAGCAGAGTATGGAGAAGGTTGTCAATCTACGAAGCCAACCCATCTGAGGCAGCAATCAGGGTAATGAATGCCGAGGTGGTGAAGCACATCACCAGGTATTGGAATATCCAGTCAGCTGAAATGCTGGGATCAGATACCCCTAAATGGGAAGTTCCAATATGGGACTGTCACGGATATCAGACGGCTAAGGCTACCCCCCACCCCCCTACAACCTCACCCCTGTTGTTTCTCAGTGGTTTTGGGCTCCTCAGAGCAACCACCATCTCTGGAGACTGTTTGCTTTATGTTGGCATGTTTTTGTGTTCAAAGAAGAGTTGGCTTATGTCCAGGAAAACCCTCGTAGGCTGGCCGGGCTCCTGGAACTCCCGGTCGGCCACCTCAAAACGGACACCCGCCTAACCCCTCTCAGGCTGGCCAGGCTCCTGGAACTCCCGGTCGGCCACAGGACAGCAGGAAACCTGCTAACTTTACCCCATGTCGCTCCAGTAACCATGTGCCCCAGAGCTCCGCTCTTTTGGGGATTAGTAGCCACTAGGGAGGGCAAGAGGTGGGGTAATTACTGGAGGTGAGCTCCTTTTGAGAACTGGGGGTTTTGGACACCCCTAACCCCATAATTTCAACAGACTGTAACTTCGGTCCCCAGTAACAAATCATGCTGATTTTTGGACTGTGGAATCTGGGGACCGAGCGCTTTAAAATGACACCCTGTATCACCACGAAACCGCCACCCATGTGTGTTGGGATTGTGTGGGACTGTGGCTCCTGTGGCGGTGCCGGACTGTCTGGAGTGGCGGGGGTGGTGGTGGGATTGTCCGGGGTCTTGTCGGGATGGGCTGTCTGTGTGGAGGGAGTGCATGTTTTCAGTGGGGTCGGTTCCTGTGTAACCTGAATGCTAGTGTGTCTAGTTATTTGGGTGAGCTCCAGCTAAAATCACTATCCTGAGCTACATAGCAGCCTGTTCCAGGCAGAGGAAGGACATGCTGGAAGAGCTACCTAGTCTGGGTAGCTGGAGTCTGCCACAGGGTGGGACCCTGAGTACTGGTGCTGTCAGGCATCAGGGGTGTCTACAGGCTGTGGTCACTTGCCAGCTACATAGCTGCAGTTGGCAGAGAGGAAGCAGGACCCCTTTTGGTGGAGCTACCCAGTCGGGGTAGCCGGGGGTATCCATCACAGGGACTTCGAGCGGCAAGTCAAAGTCACGCTTGCTGTGCTAGGAGGGCCAGTTTCAGAGGAGATGTGTCTGGAATGGAGAGGCCTAATTCGGCTAGAGATATGGGAAGATGCACTGGAGAATTGGTATGGCTGTAGAGGCAAAGTTCTGCCCTCCCCAGAACTGCGCTTCGGTGACCAGGTAAACTTGCAGCTCTGCTTACTGAGAGGACAACCCACAGGTGAGGGGATAGCCAAACTGAAGTGTCTGGTGCAAAGAGAGGTCGAGCTTGAGGATCGGTACAGAGCGTTATATTGGTTTGAAAATAGGTAGCAGTCGAGGGCAGAAACACACTATTCCCCGGAAGGTGATGACTTCGGCAGCCCTGGCTTAATATGGGAAGCATTTGAGGAGAAAGTTGACTTTGGGAGTCCCGAGGGATATCAATTCTGGGACATTCAAGGCAGGAGCTATTACAGCTATCGGAAGCACTTGTCTTAAATATGTGTGCTGCTTTTAAATAAAATTAATTTTGTGTTCAGAAAAAAGGGTACCAGGCGGTCCGTCAGATGCCCTACTAAACGATCGCTTGGCGGGTGGAGGATGGAGATGTTGAGGGTGCTCCGCTACACTACAGAATTATTATTTTTTAATAAATAAAAAAAAACTTGTTTAATATATATAAAAACTGGGTACAGGCAGATGGTGAACACTATTTAGAGAGGGGAGTGTTAGAGAGCTGTACTTAAGATGGCGGTGACCACTGGGGGGTGAAGGAAGGAAGAGAGCTGTTTGGGAGGGATCAGGGGATGGGAGGTGTCAGCTGGGAGGTTAATCTCTACACTACAGTTAAACTTAACCTTACAAGCTACCTGATTAACCCCTTCACTGCCAGGAATTTCATGTGTGGTGACCTTCTAATTACTAAAAAGCAATGGCAAAGCCATGCATGTCTGAAATTTCTGAACAAAGGGGATCCCAGAGAAGCTTTCACAAACATTTTGTGTTCTGACGGCACAAGCAGTATGTAAATAATTTCAGTGAGAACCCCAAAGTTTGTGAAACAATTTACCACATTTTTATGAGATTGCATTATGCTGCGAAACAGTGGCATGAAATATACCAAAATGGGCCTAGATCAATACCTTGGGTTGTCTACTAAAAAAATGTTTTCTAGTTTTGCCAGGATATAAAAAAACAAGGCTCTATTTCTGGTTAAATGTAGTGATATCACAAATGCTAAAAATGCTCTGGTCTTTTGGGCAAGTTTTTCTCTGAAATTCCCGGTCCTTAAGGGGTTAAACCCTCATACAGACACTAAACAATGAACTTTTACTTATTTTGTGTTATGCAGTAATGATATCAAGGGGTAGATTTAACAAGCAGTGGATGCTGAAATCTACCCCTGTAGTTTCCAGTCCATGACCCATTACATTAACATTGTTGCTATATGTACAGAGATAAGAAATTCTGAAATGGACTCTCAGCATTTGCCTAAGTATAGAAAATACTTTTCCTCTTAGCAGTTTGAACTTCTACATTGCAAAGGTTCCTCTGTTGTTGCCCATCCTTATTGTAAATGCCTAAACACTAAATCCCCATGTAAGTTAGTTAGTTTCTTGTCTATAGCTTAAAAAATATATATATATATTTATCTGAGTATCAGTGGTAGTCCTGTGGGGGTAGACCTTCCAGTCTTTAATTTAGTCTCCACTGCCAGCATTCTGTGGTGATCGAGTAGGCTTGTTCTTCTCAGCCTTTAGCCAATGCTTCTGCAGCTATGCATTTGGATGCTGATCTATTTCCTCCAATGATAGGGCACTCTATCAGTGAAATGTGTGTGTGTATATATATATATATATATATATATATATATATATATATATATATATATATATATATATATATATATATATATATATATATATATATATATACACACACACACACATACTGTCATGGTATTTGGTCCCTACAAAATATAAATAATGATATGTTTTTTTCGACCCCAATTTAGAATAAACATGTTATCACCCAGGATAATCATAAAACAGCACTCTAAATAAAAATCTGCACTAATAATGAACCAAATATAAAATATAGGAACATGGGGGCGGAGCTAACCGTCGATCTGTTCGGACGTGTGTGTGAGGAGCTCTGCTCTGACAAGAGGTATTAAAGCATTTAAAATACCTGAACGTTAGTCCTTAACCTAACTTGTGGCTAAACTTGGTCATTTTCCACTTTGTGAAGTCGCTTGAAACCCTTTCCTGCCATATTCAAAAACTTTGATACCGGGAAACCTGCCTGTGACTCTCTGCCACGCGGACTGACTACAAGCAGCTCTTTAAGAGGCCTGCGGGGGATCCAGGTCTCCGGAGGGTCGGGGCTCCGCTCCGGAGAATCTATCTGCTACCCAAGGGAGAGGTCCTGGCTTTGCAGCTGTGTAAAGGCATCTGAGGAGTGTGGGCTGCAGACACAGCTGGGTTATAGATCCCAAACCTGAAGGCGACACCTAGACATGAGCAGCTAACCGCCATCTGCCACCCGACCTCAATAAAATCTGAGAGTACTAATCAACTGAAGTACTGGAGCACAGGGTCGGAGACGCTGGGTCTTACAAGTGCCAGCATACAGCTACCACGACGAGGAGCCGGTGAGGCGCGAAACGGTCGCCATCTTGGACCTCATTCAGACCGGCCTTGTGTTCTAGGAGCCGGAGAGCCCTGGTGTCCTATGGGTACATGTTAACACTGAGACCTCTCCCCGGGGGGTGCTATTTCAGGCAGATTGCTGGTGGCGAGGATACTACGGCCTTCCTTCCCCTCTGGACAAATCTGCATATGATGCCCAGGAACTTAAGGTAATACACACGTGGAAGTTCTCGTATACACAGCTAGCGTGGCTCTCTTCGACAGCTCCAGAAGGGTGGCATTGGCGAAGTGTCAGTACATGTCAGTAGAGGGCATACATTTTCCCTGTTGGGGGTCTACACAAGCTAGGTTTTAAGAGTTACTCTGGAAACGGCCACCTAAAAAAGGGGGCAGTGTGGAACAGCACCTATTATAATTTTAACATATCCCTCTGGAATTCCCTCTGCCGCCCTTAGCCAGCACCACCTAGAATTTGCACCCCTCACTACTGGGACTGGAGGAGTAAAATGGCCTGGAACTCCACAAACTCACACACTGTGGTACTGTCCTGGGTACCCCTGAGACTTAACTCCTGGGCATATTGTATTGGAGATATAACCATATTCCTGTATCTATATTGTTAAGGCTGCTGCATCAGCACAGGTGTCTCTGAAATTTATTTTTCAGGGTGTAGTGTTTTCCTTTTTTTTTTTTCCTTATTTTTATTATTTGTATTTAACTGTACTCTTTATTCCACAGGCCCCTGGTTACTGCTACACATCACTGACATTTCCCCCAGGCGGCTTGGGTTGGCTTACTTAGTCTCCCATTTATAACCTCTGAGCGCCTAAGTAGCTTTACAGTTAGAGTGACATGTTTTACCTACACTAGTTCTTACTTTGCGAGTGCACGCACCTCATACAACCTAGGGCCCTCACTTATTTTCATTATCTTGTATTCATCCTCCATAAAGCTCCCCTAGAGTGTTCTCACTCTCCCTAAGATTGTAAGTGTTTTTTTGACCCTATTTTAGTGAGCAGTTATGTAACTAGCATGAATTAGGAGGTTTCTTATTATTATTCAACCATTGGTTCCCACCTACTATAGTTAGATCTTGTAAAGGCCTCCACTTAGACTGCCCTTCCTAACATATAGTACCCTTAGGGTTAAATAGCCAGCCTCAATCCTACTAATTTACCAAAACTTTACAAAACAAAGTGTGCAAGTACTGTCACTAGTGTACTATCTGTGTGACCACCCCTCACCTTCTAGCTCCCGCCCAGCCTGTCTGGGTGGGTCACTTCCCACTCCCCTTTCCCTTCCTTCAGGTCCTATCCCCATGTTCCCTATGGTGAGGGTCTGGCTCTAGGACCTTAGCATTGCTGTAACTATCTTGCTCACCCTCTGGTGTGCATAACCCTAGACACAGTGTTGTCCTTGACTTCTCTCCCGGGAGCTTTTTTACTACCACGTCAGTTGCATACCCTAATTAGCCCACTTGGGCATTCTGTGAGGAGTTTTTTCTCCTCTCTGATGTGGTAAGTGGAAAAGCTTGCATGGCTGGGGCGATTGACCCTTTTTAGCAGTATTTGTATACTGGAGCTTAGCTCATGTTCTAATTAATGTATTACCCTGTACTCTTATGACTTAACTGATTACTCCACAGGTTACAGGGGGCCCTCATCTGTTAATTTTGAAAGTATATATTGAAGCTTCTTGCCTTGAGGTCTCTGTCTGATTAAAGATCCATAATGCCACACACTGCCAGGAGGCAGTCTAGCCATGCTGACCAAGACTCCCAAGATGGTGTCTCTAAATCTAGTGTCAATTCCTGTGTGACCTCTTCTAAATATATCACAGAGACAACTATGCAGAAACTGTTGGCTGCCCAAACCCTTTCAATCACCTAAGAGATTCACCGCAGCTCGGCTGAGCTCCGGAAGGACATTTCCCGAGATTGGGGAATGGGTTGATGCCTTGGAGCGTAAACAGGAAGACCTGACCACACTAATCTCCTGGCATACTCTGAATCAGATCACACAATTGGAATACAAATTGGCTGATTTGGAGGACAGGTCGCGACGCAGCAACATTCGCTTACCAGGTATTCCTGAGACGGTCTCTCCGGCTGATTTACAGAACTTCCTTTCAGAGTTATTTAAGGGACTCCTGGGTACATTCACTATGACCCCTAACACTCTGGAGCGCTGCCACAGATCGCTTAGACCCAGAGCGCTCTCATCTGACAAACCCAGAGACGTAGTTGTATGCTTCCACAGCTACAGTCTTAAAGATAAGATTTTGCAGGCAGCCTTCCGTAAGCCTTCCTTACCTGAAAAGTTCAAGAACATCCAATTGCTGCAGGATCTGTCTCAACACACTCTTCAACAGAGGAGACTACTCTCCCCAATAACAGAGGTCCTGAGACAGGAAAATATAAAATACAGATGGGGCTTCCCAACTAAAATTCTCATCATTAAGGACATTCACACTCATACTGTGGCTAACCTCAATCAAGACTTCACACTTCTTGAATCTTGGGGCCTGCGCCCACCTATGAGCAACCCCCAACCATCATCTTCACAGTCAAGGCTCAGAGCCTCAGTCCCTGAGTGGCAAGTCAAAGAACAGAGGCCCAAACGGCAAAAACACTTGACCCCCCCCCCCCACTGGAAGTGGTCCCCTAAATAACCATGCATATGGACTCTGTAATCTATTGTTCTGGGTCTTCAGATACAAGATGAGTATAATTCTCATTTTATCTATGTTATTATTGTTGCTCTTAATTTTGGTTGCTCAGTTATAGTATTATACTATTGTCACAGGGTAATAGAAGTTAAGTTCCATGTTATTTTATTTATTTTTTAGTTAAATACTGCTTACTGTATTATTCAACTGTTTATTGTTGTCATTTTTATTTTTGGGTCAAACCGCCCCGGTTTTTCAGACAGACCTTGGTAATCTCTCCCCCCCCCCCCCCCCACTTAGCCCTTATGTTGGGCTCATCCTGGTGGACTAATTCCAGTTACTCATTTTATTATGCAAAATTTAGATTCCTTCTCCTATGTACTTAACCTTGTTTGTCTCCTCTCTCCCTATTCCCCTCTTCAGGCTCTTGTCACAAGGATGCTCTTCACATCATTCAAATGGCTAGCAGGGACACTTTAAAATTTCTTTTTTTTTTAAAATATCTTTATTTTTGCGTGCAACAAACAGATGAAATCAGGTACATTCAACAGTTTACAGGTAAAATATGGTTACAATCAGATGGTGCCCTCCATCATACATCAGAAGGTGTCCCTGAGCATAGTCATGGTATACAATAACATCCATTTTGCACTTTTTCCATTTAATCAAAAAAAAAAAAAAAGGGAGAGGAAAAAAAAAATAAAAAATAAATAATAGTAATAAAAAACCTCGATAAAACTCTGAACATAAACACTACTAAACTCTTAACTCTCAACTGGTGTGGTTGACTCCCGATCCTCCTCTTCCTCCCCTCTCCCCCCAGGGCACCTCGGTTTCTCAGTTTACCATTCTCCCCGTAGAGCTGCTTCTAACATGTATTCTGTGTTCTTGAATGGTGTTATGATTATGTGACGTGAGTTGTCTGGTAGTGTGCGGATAAAGGGTCCCCACTTGTGAAAGAAGGACCGGACTCTAGTGGTCATGTCACCCAGTCCGTCAGCTTGTTCGATAAATAGTTGCTGCAACATTGCCTGTTTTAATTGTGTTACAGTAGGTGGGTTTCTTTTGAGCCAATTTTGAAATATCAGATGTCTCGATATCAGAACTATAATATGTATGAGAGACTTAATGTGTTTTGGTATGTCCACAAAATCAAGGAACACCACATTCTGAAATGTCCAATCCCTACAGGGCACTCTTATTTTTGTCTTTACCCAGTGTGCTGTCATCTTCCAAAATCTGACTAGTCTGGGGCAGCTCCACATCATATGTTCAGTGTCTGCGTCTATCAAATCACATCTAGGGCATTTACTATTCCTATCTGTTTTCCATTTCTGGAACTTTTGAGGGGTGACGTAGCTATCATGCAGCAGCTTAAAGTGTGATTCTCTCACCCCTGCTGAGAGAGTTGCCGACTTGACTTTGTGTATGCTTTTCCCGACTTCCTCCGTCGTTACTGCCACCCCCAGTTTTTCACTCCAAATGGCTGCTATGCCATTTGTGCACGTGTTCCCTGTCGGTCTGTTCATTTTTGTGTATAGCGGTGATATGGATGTGTTGCCATGTTTTGCTAACTCTATACTCTGCCGTATAGCTGCCTGATCTTTATCGCTTCCTTCCCTACATAGTGCATCAAAATAGTGTCTTGCTTGTAAATAGGCATAATGGTGAGTTCTGGGCAAGTCGAATGTTCTCCTTAGTGTCTCAAATGTCTCCATGTGTCCCCTTTCTCCCGACTCTGTTTGACCCACTGTACGTAGTCCCTGACTCCTCCACTGAAAAAAGGCTTTGGTCGATATACCTGCAGGGAATTCAGGGTTACCACACCAAGGTAAATATGAGATCAGTCTATGATCGCCCCCCAACTTCTTGCAAAACTGTCTCCAGGCTCTCGCGGGCTGAGCCAGAAGTTCCATGTCTTTCAAATATTTATTTGCTTGTGTCTGTGTCATGTGAGGGATCATCTCCAAAGCCCATGGCTTTGTCAATTCACCCTCTAGTTTGAGATCAGTAAACTTTCCCTGTCCCGTCATCCAGTCAATGACAAATTTACACTGGGCCGCCCAATTATATAACTCAAAGTTAGGCAATGCTAATCCTCCCATCTCCCTCGGGGCAGTGAGTTTGAGGTAACTAATCCTATGCTTCTTGTCATTCCAGATAAATTTGAGCACCCTCCCTTTGATGTGATTCAGATCTGATTTCTTCAGTATTGCCGGTAGTGTTTGGAAAAAGTAAAGCAATTTGGGGAAATATATCATTTTTATAAGTCCCACCCTCCCCGATAGGGATAGCGGAAGCAGGGTCCACCCTTTGATTAAGTTATCTAATTTCTTAAGTAAGGGTCCATAGTTAATGGAGTACCATTTGCGTGGGTCTGCATGTAACGTTACACCTAGGTATTTAAAGTTTCCATCTACTATTTTAAAGTCATAACCTGGAATTTGCCTTTCTCCCCTGGACAATAGCCAGAGTAATTCAGTTTTATCAGTATTAATTTTGTATCCGGAGACCAGACTAAACTCTCCAATCATCTCCATTAGTTTTGGGATATTCTTGTGAGGGTCTTGTACATACAATACCATGTCATCAGCAAACAACGAGACATACAACGTCGACTCTCCTATGCGCATTCCCTGTAGTGTCTGCCTAATCTTTATTGCCAGTGGCTCTATGGCCATGTCAAAGAGGAGCGGGGAGAGGGGACAGCCCTGCCTAGTACCTCTGTGGAGTGTAAAGGGCCGGGTAGGCGTGCCGTTAACTAAGATAGAAGCCTGTGGTCTAATGTAAAGATTCTCAACAGCCTTGACAAACGCGCCCTCTATGCCCATTTTGCTCATGGTGGTATAGAGGTGTTCCCACAGGACCTTGTCAAAGGCTTTTTCCGCATCTAAAAATAGCAGGGCTGCCTCTGTGGTTTTTGTCCTGCTTGAGTTGTGTTGTGCTATGTTCCAATAATACTGAATAACCGTTTGAACTCTTCTAACATTGAGCACAGAGGATCTCCCTTTAACAAATCCCGTCTGGTCCCCATGTATCAGTGATGGGAGAATGCTAGCCAGTCTGTTTGCAAGGATTTTTGTCAGGATCTTATAGTCTTGGTTAAGTAGGGAAATGGGGCGGTATGACTGCGCCAGGAGGGGGTCTCTACCTTCCTTCGGAATAATGCTAATGTTAGCTTCCGCAAATCTAGGGGAGGGCTGAACTTCGTCTCCAAGTAAACCATTAAACAATCGCATTAGAGTTGGGCTTATATCAGTCCCCATTATCTTATAAAATTCCGCCGGCAGGCCATCGGGCCCTGGAGTTTTTTCTAGTGCTAAGTCTTTAATTGTGGTCAGAATTTCGTTAGAGGTAATGGGACAGTTAAGTTTGTCAAGTTGGGTACGGTCTATCGTCGACAGTTGTAATTGGTCCCAGAATCTGTCCATGTCACTAGTCTGTACCTTCTGCGTGGAGTATAGGTCTTTGTAAAAGTCAGTAAATGCTTTTTGTATATCTTCTTCCTTATTCAAAACTACATCATCCCGTTTAATGGCTAAAATAGGATGTCTGTTGTTTGACAATTTCGTCATTCTAGCCAGTAATTTCCCTGTTTTGTTCCCAAACCTATAGTATCTAGCCTGTGTTTTTGCGTGGACCTTATTAGTTTGTTGAAGTATGTAGTCATCTCTTGTTCGTTTAATTTCTTTATATTTGAGTCTATTAACGGGAGTGGGGTTTCTGAGGTATTTATTTCTAGCATTTAAAATCTGCGCTAACAGGAGCTCTGATTGGGCCTTGCTCTTTTTTTTTATGTTTGCGGCATAAGCCGAGATGACTCCTCTCAAGACAGCTTTAGCTGTCTCCCAGAACAGTAGAGGATTATCAACATGCGCTTCATTAATTGCTACATACGCTAGCCACTCTCCCAGGATATGTCTATAAAAGTTGGGGTCTTTACATAAATATGTTGGAAATACCCATCTGTTAGTCTTCCTCTGGGTGGGGCCAACCTGGATCTTAACCCCTATCGGAGCATGATCTGAAATTGTTATTGGGTCTATCTCAACGTTTTCCACTCTGGGGCAAAGCTCTGTAGATACTAAAAAGTAGTCAAGTCTGGCCATAGTATCTTTTCCTAGTGACATGCAGGTGAAGTTTCTTTGCTCTGGGTGTCTGGCTCTCCAGATATCTTGTAGGTCCAGAGCCTTTCTGAAAGTGTGAATCACTAAGGATTCTTTTTTGGAGTTTCTAAAGCTTTGGGGGGTGTGTGCCTTCCTATTTGGGTTGTGGAATCTGTCTGCTGGGACTTGGGGAGCAATGTTGAAGTCACCCCCAATAATGGAGGGCAATGTCGTGAATTGAATTAACTTAGCTTGTAACTCCCTCCAAAAGCATTGCTTCTGTCGTTGTGGTCCATAAACCCCTACCAAAGTAAATGACAGTCCCTGGATCTCTAATTGGAGCATTATAAATCTCCCCTCTTGGTCTAATAGTGTCTTTGTGATATTGTAAGTCAGGTTTTTCCTAAATAACACAGCTACACCCCTGGCTCGTTTGGATTCATATGGGGTGTACACAACCTCCCCCACCCAACCCTGCTTCAATTTTTCGTGTTCTAATTTCGATAGGTGTGTCTCCTCCAGTATTGCTATATCAACTTTTCTTGAGTGTAGGTAGCGCAAGATCGATCTACGCTTTTGCGGGGATGTTACGCCACCCACATTCCAGCTCATAATGTTTAGGTTATGCATTATCCCAATTTGGTTCCGTGAGTGTAATGTCTCCTAAATGGTTACCCACAAGTAAATCTAGTAATTCAATGTGTGTGGAGGATTTGTGGAGTTGTGTTGTAGTCTTACCACCAGATCCCAGATTAGAAACATTTTCCAAAGTCAGAGAGTCCCGGGGAGGGAGGGGGGTACCACACCAGCTAATTAGAGAGAAAAACAACACAGTTAAGCATATTACAAATGAAAAAATTAACAAATAGGGAAACAAACAAGTCCCCACTAACTTACACATCGTCCTAACTTCTCAGTTTCGAATCAGTAACTTAATGAGAATTAACTCACTGCTGCACTACACTCTACCTCCTACGTGTGATTAAGTCTGGTATGATGATATTAGCTCTCTCCCTACCACCTTGGCCCACTCCGCCACCTGTGATTGAACAATTAGGGTTAATTCTGTGGGTCTGTCAACCCTCGCTATATAAATTCAGAGATGTTCTCTCAAACCTAGGCCAACTTATTGTTTGGGGTGTATGTCCCTCTCAGCTCATCCTTAGGGTAGGACTAGTATTATGGGTAGCTATAGTTCAGAAAGTAAGTGAGCTACCCCTGGATCAGGGCAGGCCTTTACATACTACAAACCTGACTCTCACAGTAAGGGGGGTTAGGCATTCAAACTAACTGGTTAACTATATCTCCTAAGCTTTATTCTTACCCCTTCAGTGAAAACCCTGCAAAGGCAAGTCTTGAGGGATATGTTTGCAGTGTAGGTCAGAACAATAATTCAAAGTAACCACATTAACAGAAAAACATCATTGCTATAATTTTTAACAACCCAAAGATAACCTTTAACTGGAGCAAGATGGGCGTGAGGTAAGTCCACCCCTACACCCCCTCTTAGTTGTTGTGGCTCAGGATAGATGGGAGCCCCCACCAGCCAATTGTTCTGAACTCCCCCCCCCCCCAGTTCACCTCAATGAGCAGAACACTTTTCCAGTCCCTTGAACTATAGTCACCATTTCCTCAGGTTTCCTTGGCTGTCAATTCTTGTTCAAGCCTCAGGAATTTCTGTAGATGTCTAGGATCGTCGAAAAACTTAACACCCTGCTGGGTCTGGAGCTTGAGTTTAGCTGGAAACAGTAAGGACACAGAGCGCCCTGCTTCTATCAGCGTTTTACAGTAAGGAGAGAACTCCCTCCTTCTCCTAGAAATCTCTGCGGAGTAGTCCTGGAAGATGAGGATCTTCTTCCCCTCAAACATCAGAGGAGAACATTGACGGTAGGCTCTTAAGATTTGGATTTTGTCTTGAAAATTAAGGTACCGTATCATCACCTGCCGGGGTCCTCTGGCTGTCTTAGGGTCTTGGTTAATGGTACCTATCCTGTGGGCTCTTTCTGCCACACACGGTATGTCCTCAGGTCGTAATTTTAGGAGGGTAGGCAAAAGTTTTTCTGCAAATTCTAGCAAGCCGGTGTTCAGAACAGATTCTGGCAGACCCACAATACGCAGATTGTTCCGCCGTGAGCGGTTTTCAAGATCATCAAGTTTTTCAGTTAGCATCTTATTCTGGGCCTCCAGTGTTGCCACTTTAATAGAGTTTTCGCGTTGTCTTATTTCTCCATCACCCACTCTCTGCTCGATGTGTTGGAGCCTTGAGGAAAATGACTTGAACTCAGACGACAAAATTCCTGTCTGCAATTGCTCTATCTTGGGCAAGAAAAGGGCTGATATTTGGGATACTATAGGATGGGTTTCTGATGCCCCCTCATCTGCTGTTTCTATCGCCTCAACTTCGGCGGCATGAACTTCCACCACAGCTTTGGCCCTTTTATCTTGATTCTTCTGTCTGCCAGACATCGTGCCAGTGGTCTTTACAAAGCTTGAATAGTACCTCTGCATGCACTATATGTCTGCTCAACTTTAAATGTTCTAATTCCCCCCCCAAAAAAAGAGGTAGGTGGTGAGGTAATAGGTAGTCAGCACCAGGGAGAGAGAAATGGCCCACACAACTATCATTGCTAGTGTTTTGATTTTTAGTGATAAGTACTGGGGAGGCTTGAATGGCGGAGGGTGCAGCGCAGCATGAGGAATTTATCTCAGTTCTGTAACCTTTCCATCTCCTTCAGTGGTATTTAGAGCTATAGCATAGATTGTCATCTCTAGGCACCCGCTCCCTCAGTTAGACCTGCTATGCGTGTTATGAGTCTCTGTGCGTAAATTCTCTCTGAGGTATATGACTTCCACTCTGTTATTGCGCTTTAGTTACAGGCCTACCAGATTATCATATGCTGCTCCGTTTTCACTGCGGGCCTACCTGCCACGTGGCCAACAAGTTATCTCCGAACTGCCCAATTAAAGTTAATTTGTTTTATAGTCTTGTAGTCAGATAGAAAGTGGTATCAAGATGTATAGTTTAGCTCATATGTGTGATATTGATCAGTTAATAGCTCTGTAGTATGTAGGTGGGGTAAACGTACAGACCTCTCTTATGCAGTGGCGCCAAACTGACATCTCCCTCTGGGCTGTATTCGAGTCTCCCCACTGCAGAGTTTCTCTTTCTCCTTGGCGATTGTCTCGGTCGCCCGAGGGGTTAAGTGCCTGCTGATTTCCTAAGAGCGGTGGGGCTTATGCAACCGTAGCGCCGCGGCCGCGGCTTCTCTTACTCCAAAGTGCGCTGTTCCGGTGGGGGAGCCGTTGGTATCAGCTCCTTGCTGCAAAGATATCCAAACAGGTTTGGGTAACTACCTGTTAAGGTTGGCAAGCTTTTTGGGCTAGTTTGACACAGATTTTAAGAAGAAAAACTATCTGTGCCCACGGAGCTCTTTCTCGCTGCGTCCGCTTTCTCTGCCCGCCCACCGGAAGTCCCACTTTAAAATTTCTTACACATAATGTGAGAGGGTTAAATTCGCCTGGTAAGCGTAGTGTCTTCCTCAGATCAGTCAAACATTCAAACCCGGATGTTGTCTTCCTACAGGAGACACACTGGAAGGTTGGTGACATTCCCACGCTTTTCTCTAAAAACTACACTACCTTAATCCTTGCCCCTTTTACTTCCAAAGCTAGAGGTGTCGCTGTCCTTATACACAAGCGCCTGGCATGTGAAATCATTTTCCAAGAAGTAGATCCCCAAGCTAGATACATAATTCTTAACTGCAGACTCAATCAATGTATGTACACACTAGTCTCAATCTACCTCCCTAATTCAGGTCAATGTAAATGTTTACATAAAATATTAAAGACGGTTGATAAATACAAGCAAGGTAGAGTCATTATGGGTGGAGACTTTAACCTTGTCTGGGATCCCCTACTAGATTAAAAAACTAATAAACCAAACCCTAAAGATCATAGATTAGATTCTCTTTCACTCAAATTCAGGTCCCTCATGTTTACATTTGGATACTTTGACATCTTGCGCACTTTCCATACAATGGATAGAGACTACACGCATTTCTCTCCCCCTACACTAGATTAGACTACATTTTTAGCCAGTCTCAGACCCTAGATCAAGTTAAGAACACTAATATCCATTCATGCGCATGGTCTGATCATGACCAAGTGTCGCTTACAGTTTACAACTTCTTTATATCCACCAGCATGGTCTATGCCACACACTATTCTGTCTGATATTCCCTTCCAACAGGAACTAGAAAATGACCTAAGGGAACTAATCGCTTTAAATGATACTAAAGCAGTAGCTGATGACACCCTATGGGGGGCTATTAAAGCCTCAAATAGAGAATTATTAATAAGAAAGCAGGCCATACTTAGGAAGGCCCATGGGTTGCCCCTTTCACAAGCCTTTAGTAAGCTCAACAAATTAGAGAGACTTAACCGACTCTCCCCTTCCCCAGCGCAGTCTAATACCATAAAGGACCTCAAAGCTCATATTTGCACCTTAGAATTGCGACGGACACAACAACAATTGTTGAAACTTAGACAACTATTTTACCATAAAGGTAATAAGGCAGACACTATGCTGGCAAATAGGCTCAGACATAGAGAGAGCGCCTCCCGCATACAAACCCTGAATCATAAAGGTTGTTCCTCCCGCATACAAACCCTGAATCATAAAGGTTGCTCCTCCATTTTACCTAAACAAATAGGGTCTATGTTTGCCTCTTACTATGAGGAGTTATACAACATCCAGAACTCAGAATCCCCCGTTGCTACCTCACTATCAAACATTCAGCAAGTCCTCAAAAGTCTTAAGCTCCCTACCTTGACAGATGAACAACGGGACTCCCTTAAAGCACCAATATCTATGCTCGAAATTAGTCGATTAGTCAATTCTCTAAAACCACTTAAGGCCCCCGGTCCAGACGGATTCCCCACGTTATTTTACAAAACTTATAAAAAGGACCCTATCCCCATTCTCCACCGTTTTTTTCAATACTCTGGCTTCCGGGGCTCAAGTTCCTTGAAGCCACTATTATTACTATACCTAAGCCTGTTAAGGACCCCTCTCTGTGCCCCAGCTACCGACCTAATCTATTCCAAGATTCTAGCGAATCATATGCGAATCTCCTGCCTAGCTTAATCAATGTGGACCAAGTGGGCTTTATTCATAACCGTGAAGGCCCTGATAATTCTAGATGCCTACTCAATATTGTGATGGAAGCCACTAGACTTGGGAAGCCTTTTTCGGTGATCTCCCTAGATGCCGAAAAGGCGTTTGATCGGGTTCGCTGGGAGTACCTATGGGAGGTTCTAGATGACTTCAAGTTCCTGGCAGAGACCCTGTCCTTTATAAAGGCCTTGTACTCGTGCCCGTCGGCTAAGGTTAAGGGCTTGGGATTTTGCTCGGACTCCTTCCCCTTGTCCAAAGGGACATGACAGGGGTGTCCTCTGTCTCCCCTACTTTTTGCTCTCACCATAGAACCCCTTGCTGAGCTCACGAGTCAAGACCCCTCTATCTGGGATCACTCTTCATGGTACCACCCATAAAATAGCTCTCTTTGCTGATGACATCACAATATTTACTTCTGCCCCCCCAAACCACTATCCCAGCCCTTTTATCTTTGCTGAAACGATTTGGAGATATGTCTTATTATAAACTCAACACCTCGAAGACTGAGGTCTAAACTAAGGGCTTCCCAGCAGACTATACCCAGGCCTTAATGCAAACTTATGGGTTTAATCATAATCTAGACAATATCAAACACCTTGGAATCTTTATCTCACCAGACAAAACTCAATTGATTCGAGAAAATTATTTCCCCCTTCTAGCTGAACGAAGATCCTTAACCTCTAAATGGGATTATAAGTCAATTTCATGGTTGGGTAGGATCGCTGCCCTTAAGATGTCGTTCTTACCAAAGTTAACCTATTTATTTTGGTGCTTGCCCATAAGACTCACAAGATGTTGTCAGCTACTATGAAGTGGCTATGCTTTCCCATATTTCACAATGGGGAAACAAAACTTGTTTAAGCAGATGGCGAGCCCTAGAGCAGGCATCGGGTTGATTTCCGGCGATTCCTGTCCGCCTCATCAGAGCAGGCGGACAGGGTTATGGAGCAGCGGCCTTTAGACCGCTGCTCCAAAACTTGTGTTTCTGGCGAGTCTGAAGACATGACATGCATTTTCCCCATTTGCACTGGCCTTTCTTTGTCCTTCTTTGTGTAATATGTGTTAGTCCTACCTCTGACACATGCTTCAGGGATTGGTTTCTTTTATTCCTCTTGTTCTAAAAAAACATTAAATTACTTAAAGGGACATGATACCCAACTGTTGAAACACTTGAAAGTGATGCAGCATAGCTGTAAAAAGCTAACTACAAAATATCACCTGAACATCTCTATGTAAAAAAGAAACAAATTTACCTCAAAATGTCCTCATTTTCACACCCCATTGTAAAGGACTTTAAGCAGCAAATCAGTATGCCTGTCCCGGGACTTGCAAGGGAGTGAGCCTCATGCACACTCATGTTATTTCCCTATTCAGTTTAAGAAAGTTTACTATGAAATCTCATAAGAGTTAAGTGAAATCTCATGAGGTCACAGTAAAAAGGTTCATGACCTCAGCACTGCTGATGCTGATTGACTGCTGTTCATTTCTTCCTTTTTTTTACTTGCAGCTGTGCAGTAACTGAAATAACTTTTTACACAGCACTTACTCTGGTGAGCTAAGGAAATTGTGAGGTAATATATCTTCCTTTTTTACAAAGAGATTTTCAGGTGATATTTTCCTGTCAGCTTTTTACAGTTATACAGCATCACTTTGAAGTGATTTAGCATATGAATATTATGTCCCTTTAACCAAATAGCACACTGCACAAAAACAAAGTCCCAACTAACAAGTAATGGAAAATTAAACTGTTTCTTGTACACAGCCATAGCCATTTCAAGTTAAAGTGGCTGCTACTGCCCAATAGGGTAAAGGTTGAAGCATCAAAACATATAATGCAACATTAAGCAGCTTTATAGAGGAACAATGTTGTAATTGTCAGCCGCTCAGGAATCAATCCGGGATGTAACCCAACTGCTAGCGTGAATTGAAAGCACACGCTAGCACACTGAGAAATATCCAGGACGTGACCCACTCAGGAAGCAGATTAGAAGATAACAGAAATGAATATTGTTCCAGAATGCAGGAAAGCCACAAAGGATAAAACGTCCCTTTAAGTAGTTCAAAGAACAAAAAGGAAATGCTCTTACTTGAAGCTTCTGAAAAAGGTCCTCTTTAGCAGGCTTGTAAAACAAAGGAAAAGTTCTCTTTTGCAGCTTGTAAAAGTATAATGTCCCTTTAAGCAGGTTTATAACAAACAGAAAGGCAAAGTTCTCTTTTGCAGCTTGTAAAAGTAAATGTCCCTTTTAAGCAGGTGTATAATAAACAGAAAGGCAAAGTTCTCTTTTGCAGCTTGTAAAAGTAAATGTCCCTTTTAAGCAGGTGTATAACAAACAGAAAGGCAAAATTCTCTTTTGCAGCTTGTAAAAGTAAATGTCCCTTTTAAGCAGGTGTATAACAAACAGAAAGGCAAAGTTCTCTTTTGCAGCTTATAAAAGTAAATGTCCCTTTTAAGCAGGTGTTGTTTAACAAAGAATAGGTTTAAAGGTAAAGGCCAAAGCAAGGTCAGGCAGGCAGAAGTCGGCATCCAAATATCAGCAAAAGGTATTGGCAAAAGACAGGGTCAGGCAAGCAGAAGTCGGCATCAAAGTATCAGCAAAAGGGTAATAGCTACAGGCAAGGTCAGGCAGGCAGAAGTCAATGTCCAAATATCAGCAAGTAGGGATTAGGCAAGAGGCTTGGTCAGGCAGGCAGAAGTCGGTACACAGAAGAACAAAACTGATATGGTACTCACAATCCAGGGAAACAACAAACGGGCCCAGATTCAGATCTCCCGCCGAGATTTAAAGGGCAGAGCGTAACCGTCATCAGAGGGGTGTGAGAGAAAGCGTCATGTTGCTAAGCAACATGACGTCAGAGACACAGAGGAGTTCCGGGAGCCGCGGCGACACGGCGATGAACGGAAGCGCTCATGACAGCACCCCCTCCTCAAGGACCCCTCCGGGGGACAGGACCAGGTCTATCAGGATGAGTCTTGTGGAAGGACTTGACCAATATAGGAGCATTTACTTGATGAGCAGGTTCCCAAGAACGTTCCGTGACTGGATAACCCTTCCAATGAATGAGATAATACAATTTCTTGCCCCGCAATTTGGAATCTAGAATATGGCTGATCTCAAACTCAGGATGTCCATGCACCAATAACGGTGGAGGTTTAGAAAAAGGCTTAGAATACCTGTTAAACATCACAGGTTTTAAAAGAGAAACATGAAATACCGGATGGACTTTGAGAGACTTGGGTAAAGCTACCCGATAAGCAGTGGAACATACCTGACCCAGTATTCGGAAAGGACCCACATATCGTGGTCCCAATTTGTTAGAAGGTTGTTTCAGGCGAAGAAATCGAGAGGAAATCCAAACTTTATCACCAGGGCGATATTTGGGAGCCTTTTTCCGTCGAAGATCCGAAAAGAACTTGTAACGTCTAGAAGTTACAGAAAGAATACGATGTATCTTCTGCCAATGTCGAGTTAATCTTCGGGCTGTAAGATCAGAAGCAGGATTCACTGTGGAGGAAGTATGCAAAGGGAATGTCCTAGGCTGATATCCGTAAGCTGCATGAAAAGGAGAAGTCTGAAGGGAGGAATTGTACCGGGCATTATGGGCCAATTCAGCCAAAGGAAGGTAAGAAGTCCAGTTTGAATGATAATGATCCACATAATGTCTAAGATATGTTTCAAGACACTGGTTTACTCTTTCAGTCTGACCATTCGATTGTGGGTGGTGAGAAGTAGAGAGAGATATAGTAGTACCAAAATGTTTACAAAGTGACCTCCAAAATCGAGAAACGAATTGTACCCCTCTATCTGAAACAATATCTAGAGGAAATCCATGGATTCTTACAATATGTAGAATAAAAAGTTCAGAGAGTCTTTTGGCAGATGGTAATCCTGGCAAGGGTACAAAATGAGCCGTCTTAGTGAACCTGTCGACCACCACCCAGATAGTATTGTTCCCAGTGGACAAGGGAAGATCGGTAATAAAGTCCATGGATACATGAGTCCAAGGCTGGTGAGGTATAGGCAATGGTTGGAGTAATCCTGAAGGAAGTTGGCGTGGAGTTTTGTTCATGGCACATTGTGTGCATACTGAGACGTAATCCTTCACATCTTGAGAGAGTGTAGGCCACCAGACATGTTGTTTGAGGTTTCGAGTGGTAATACTGATGCCAGGATGTCCAGAAAGGGGACTATCATGAGCCCAAAATAAAATCTTGGAACGAAGGCGTTCAGGAACAAAGAGTAAACCATTGGGAGGTTTACAGGACAAAGGAAGATGCTCTTGAGCGGACTGTAATTCTTGTAACCAAGAGGTTGTTAACTGGGCAATGACTTCATGAGGTTGGAGAATGGTACCAGACTCAGGAACTGGGGTATCTTGAAATTGTCTGGAAAGTGCGTCTGCTTTAATATTTTTTGATCCAGGTATGTAAGACAAATTATAGTGAAACCGAGAGAAGAATAAGGACCAGCGTGCTTGCCTGGAATTTAGTCGTTTGGCTGTTTGGAGATACAGAAGGTTCTTATGATCAGTAAGTATAGTAAATGGCAAAGAAGTACCTTCCAGCCAATGTCTCCATTCATCCAATGCCATCTTGATGGCAAGCAACTCTTTATTCCCTACGTCATAGTTAAATTCGGAAGGAGTGAATTTTTTAGAGAAAAAAGCAACAGGATGAATCCTTCCAGTCTCTGGTATTCGTTGAGACAGAACCGCTCCAGCAGCAACAGAGGAAGCATCCACCTCCAGAATAAATTGAAACTCAGGATTTGGATGACGAAGGATAGGAGCTGAGGAAAAAGCTTCTTTGAGAGATTCAAAAGCTTCTATAGCCTCAGACGGCCATACTTTACAGTTTTGTCCTTTTCTTGTGAGAGAAGTAAGAGGAGAAGTAATAGTAGCAAAATTCTTGATGAACTTTCTGTAATAATTGGCAAAGCCTAGGAAACGTTGTAAAGCCTTCAAAGAATCAGGTCTAGGCCAATCCAAAATGGCAGAAAGTTTAGTAGGGTCCATTTCGAATCCAGATGCCGATATTACATAACCCAGAAAGGGTATGGATTTTTGATGGAAAGAACATTTCTCCAGTTTAGCAAACAGATGGAATTCTCTTAGACGTTGAAGTACTTTCTTGACGTGGTGCACATGATCTTGGTGGTTCTGAGAAAAAATTAAGATGTCGTCCAGATATATGATAACAAAAATATTCAAAAAATCACGAAAGATCTCATTTACAAAATGCTGGAAAACCGCCGGAGCATTGCATAGCCCGAAGGGCATGACCAAATATTCATAATGCCCAAATCGAGTGTTAAAGGCAGTCTTCCACTCATCTCCTTTGCGTATACGGATCAAGTTGTATGCACCACGTAGGTCGAGTTTGGTGAAAATGGTGGCTCCCTGAAGATAAGTAAAAAGTTCAGGAATAAGGGGCAGAGGATAACTGTTCTTGATGGTAATCTGATTCAATCCACGATAATCAATACAGGGTCTTAATCCGCCATCCTTTTTTCCCACAAAAAAGAAACCAGCCCCTACAGGGGAAGAGGAGGGTCGAATAAATCCTCTAGCCAGATTGTCTTTTATATATTCTTCCAGAGCCATGTTTTCTGGTTTAGAAAGTGGATATGTCTTGCCTCGAGGATAGGCAGCCCCAGGAAGGAGGTCAATGGGACAATCAAAAGGGCGATGAGGAGGAAGACGTTCCGCTTCTTTTTTGGAGAAGACATCCACAAAGTCATGGTAATGCATAGGTAAGGATTCCGGAGTTTCAACTGTGAGAGCAATAGTGAGTGGTAACTTAGTAAACCTTTGAAGACATTTAGTCTGGCAGGTAGATCCCCAGGAAGTGAGTTCACCGAAAGTCCAAGAAAAAATGGGATTGTGAATCTGGAGCCAGGGTAATCCCAAGATAATGGGAAATTGCGGAGTGGGAATGACATCGAAACAAATTGTCTCAGAATGAAGTATTCCTACGGTGAGGATTAAGGGTTGAGTAGAAAACTGAATGTATCCAGAACCCAAAGGATCTCCACTGACCGTAGAGACTGAAATGGAATACTCCTTCTTTAGTAAGGGTATAGAATGAGTAGAAACAAATGTAGAGTCAATGAACACACCTCCAGCACCAGAATCAATTAGAGCTTGGGTATAGATCTTCTTATGTCCAATTAGAAGAGTTACTGGAACAAAGAGTTTCTTGTATAGGGAATGACCACTATTTTGGCTTAACTCAGTTCCCTGGACTAGAGTTAAGCCCTGGCTTTTACTGGCCTAGTAGGACAATCCCTTAATAAATGTCCTTTAAGGCCACAGTACAGACATAAGCCAAGAGTCCGTCTTCTTAAGCGTTCAGTCTCAGTTAATTTTATACTTCCTACTTCCATGGGTTCAGCCTGATCAGTAGTAGGAGAGGCTGGAGTGACTGGATTAGAAAAACGAGGAGCTAAACGAAAAGGAGTTCGAGTGGAAGTCCTCTGTGTTCTATCCTTTTCTTGTTGGCGTTCACGAAACCTGGCGTCGAGACTGATACAGAGATTTATTAAGGCTTCTAAGGACTCTGGAAGTTCACGATACACCAATTCATCCTTGAGACGCTCAGAAAGTCCTTTACGGAAAGCGGCTCTGAGTGCTCCCTGATTCCAAGTGGTTTCAGAAGCAAGGGTGCGGAACTCAATTGCATATTGAGAGACTGGTTGATTTCCTTGACGTAAATCCAGGAGAGTTGCTTCAGCAGCGGATGACCTTCCAGGTTTATCGAATACGTTTGAGAATGTAGATAGAAATGTATCAACATCCAACAGTATAGGATCATTCTTTTCTAGCAAAGGTGACACCCAAGCCAAGGCTTTTCCTTTCATTAAGGAAATAAGAAACGTGATTCTAGAAGAGGCAGTAGCAAAGAGAGTAGGGCTATTTCGGAAATGAAGACGGCATTGATTCAAAAAGCCTCTACATTCTTCAGGATTCCCATCATATTTATCCGGAAGAGGAATCCTGGGACTTAGTTGTACCTGAGACTGATTGTTAGGAATCGGAGGAGGTAATGCCTCAATCGGATTTGGATTGGGATTAGGATTGGGAGGTGCGGTAGCAACCAAATTTTGTAATAGAGCAGTAATTTGATCAAGTTTAGTGTCCAGAGACTGCAAGTGAGTGGCATGAGAACCCAAGAGCTGTCCCTGGTGAGCCACGGCCATAGATAATTCAGTGGGGTCCATTTTTATGGCCCGTTTGTAATGTCAGCCGCTCAGGAATCAATCCGGGATGTAACCCAACTGCTAGCGTGAATTGAAAGCACACGCTAGCACACTGAGAAATATCCAGGACGTGACCCACTCAGGAAGCAGATTAGAAGATAACAGAAATGAATATTGTTCCAGAATGCAGGAAAGCCACAAAGGATAAAACGTCCCTTTAAGTAGTTCAAAGAACAAAAAGGAAATGCTCTTACTTGAAGCTTCTGAAAAAGGTCCTCTTTAGCAGGCTTGTAAAACAAAGGAAAAGTTCTCTTTTGCAGCTTGTAAAAGTATAATGTCCCTTTAAGCAGGTTTATAACAAACAGAAAGGCAAAGTTCTCTTTTGCAGCTTGTAAAAGTAAATGTCCCTTTTAAGCAGGTGTATAATAAACAGAAAGGCAAAGTTCTCTTTTGCAGCTTGTAAAAGTAAATGTCCCTTTTAAGCAGGTGTATAACAAACAGAAAGGCAAAATTCTCTTTTGCAGCTTGTAAAAGTAAATGTCCCTTTTAAGCAGGTGTATAACAAACAGAAAGGCAAAGTTCTCTTTTGCAGCTTATAAAAGTAAATGTCCCTTTTAAGCAGGTGTTGTTTAACAAAGAATAGGTTTAAAGGTAAAGGCCAAAGCAAGGTCAGGCAGGCAGAAGTCGGCATCCAAATATCAGCAAAAGGTATTGGCAAAAGACAGGGTCAGGCAAGCAGAAGTCGGCATCAAAGTATCAGCAAAAGGGTAATAGCTACAGGCAAGGTCAGGCAGGCAGAAGTCAATGTCCAAATATCAGCAAGTAGGGATTAGGCAAGAGGCTTGGTCAGGCAGGCAGAAGTCGGTACACAGAAGAACAAAACTGATATGGTACTCACAATCCAGGGAAACAACAAACGGGCCCAGATTCAGATCTCCCGCCGAGATTTAAAGGGCAGAGCGTAACCGTCATCAGAGGGGTGTGAGAGAAAGCGTCATGTTGCTAAGCAACATGACGTCAGAGACACAGAGGAGTTCCGGGAGCCGCGGCGACACGGCGATGAACGGAAGCGCTCATGACAGTAATCAAAATGACCACTTCTCAAAAAGCACAGGAATTCGTAGAAAGTAAGTGTTATCTATAATAGCTGATTTACAATAACAAACATCATAAAATACTGCCTATATTCAACAATAATATTCCTGCAGAATGCCATTACATAATTGAATAGCTTACACCAAAAGTCAATACCATATGAGGACCCAACTACCTTGAAGGGCAAGACAATTTCAAATTATGGGTAGACTGCCAAACCAGATCCCCCTAAGCATTAAGAAGAACAGAATAACATAATCTGTCTGCAATTAAATTTCTGTTCTTGAGCTCGAAGTACAGTCTTTTGTAATAGTTTAGAATTCTTTCAGGTAATAAAGTCTCTGGTTCAAATCTGGAGGAAAGATGAAGACCGTAAAGACAGCTTTATAGACTGATGAACATGGTTACTGTATGCAAACTAAGCTGTAGGAAGCAAACAGGTCAAATTATCTTGAAGATATGTGCCAAACATCTTAAATATTGCTCTAGAGACTGATTAGATTTCTCTGTCTGGCAATTAATCTGGAAATGATAACCAGAAGATAGAGATCTAGATTTTAACTGCAGCAAAAATGTTTTCAGAATCAGGAAACATTTTGGGAGAAACCATGGAGTCTGAGAATCTCAACAGTCATACTGGCAGAAGGTAGGCCAGTAGCAGGGGTGAAATGAGCCATCTTAGTAAGATGATCGACAACAACAAAAATAGTATTATAATATATAACCATCTGACAGAGGAATATCCACAATAACATCCATTGATACAAATCACCCAAGGACTTTCAGGAACAGGCAAAGGACCAACCAGAGCAAAGTGAAATGCTTCATCCTAGTACAAATATCACAGAGCAACACAAATTTATGAACATCCTCTGTCAATCCAAACCACTAAACAGTTCTAGAAATCAACTACAGAGTAGCTGGCAAATGATGATAAGCATGCATCATCTCTAGACAAACCTGAGATGGAACAAAAATCTAATATTTTGCAAACAAACCATATACAACCGTAAAAGGGACAGTAGTAACAGGAGGAGGAGAGCTGAAAACTTTGATCTTTTCCACCAAAGAACAGTGAGTCAAAAGAAAATGTCCCCTCTGAAGAATAGTACCAGCAGAACAAGATTCAGAGATACATCAAGAATTCTAGATAAAGCATCCACTCTCTTATTCTTTGATTCTAGACGTACCATCTACTTTCTTATTCTTGTAATCAGGCTGATAAGTAATCAAAAAATGTAATCTGGTGAAAAACTATTTCAAGCGGGCCTGTCTAGGGTGAAGCAGCTTCAAGATTGTTGTGATCAATAAAAATGGTAATAGATTGTATAGCACCCTCTTACAAATGCCTCCACTCCTTCAGTGCAGTTAATCACCAACAAATCTCTATCTCTTATATCACAATTCTCAACTTATAGCAAATGTTGAGAAAAGAAAGCCACTGGGTACAACTGACCCTTAGTTTCTTCACACTGAGAAAGAACAGCACCAATAGGTACATTAAAGACATCTATTTCTTAGATAAAAAGACTTGTGTATATCTGGCTGAATAAGACGTGACACTGAGGTAAACAGAGCCTTAAGTTTGTCAACAGCCACTTGAGCCTCTGGTGTCCAAGAAAAAGAAGTTTAATTTCGGGTTAGGCAATAATAAGTGCCCAAATACCAGAAAAAAAATTCTAACAAAACATCTATAGAAGTTTACAAACCTAGCGAACATCTGCACAGATGTTTTGTTTGTAGGAATTGGCTACTCCAGAATTGCAGAAACCTTGGGATCCATTTCAATGTGATTTGGAGAGAGCATATATCCCAAGAATTTAATTGAGGAAACAGAAAATCGACATTTCTCCAGCTTGGCAAACAGATATTCTTCAATATTAAAAGTACAGATTGGAGATGAACATTTTGGGAGGAGGAAAAAAACTGAAAATTGATCAGATATATAACAATGAAAATGTTTAGTAAGTCTCTAAAAATAAAAAAAAAATCTGGGAACTGATGGGAACATTACATAGACCAAAGGGTCTATATTTGGTGGGAAAGGCTGTCAACTAAAGTGTAAGCGGCCCTTAAATCAATCTTCATAAACAGAAAACAACAATCTTTGCAAACACCCTACATCTCAGCAATAGCTGGTAAAAAGTATCTATTTCAAATAGTGATTCTATTAAGTGTTATATAATTCACACAGGGTGTCAGACCCCCATCATTCTTTTCCAAAAACAATATACCAGCTCCAGTTGGGGAAGTAGATGGTCTAATGAATCCCAAATTTTCATCAATATATTCCTTAAGGTCAAGCAACTCAAGGCCAATTACAGGAAAATGTATTCCAAATGGTATGGGAGCCCCTGGACCAAATCAATTACGGTTCAGGAATTGACACTCCATACTCTTGACAAACTCCCAGAAATGTAGCAGATTGTTGTAAACAGTATTCTTTACTAAAAACAAAGGCAAAGGTTAAGCTACCAACTCCCCAATTTATTAAAGGGTAATTCAATCCTAGCCAGGGTAACCCCCAAATAAGTGGAAACATTGACAAATGTTTCTATAAGACAAGATCCTATGGTCACAGACACTGCAAAGTCTCTATAATAACAGGAACACACTTCATGGGGGTGCCATCTGCAACTGTTTAGGAGAGGTTTTTGCTTGCAGGAGAATATCAATTTAGACAGCCAGTGTAGAGTCATTAAAGCATCCACTAGTCCCAGAATCAATAACCCCATGAATTCTGATCCTCTTTAATTGACCACTGTAATAAAAAAGAAGGTAGCTAGGATACCACAGTAACAGATGAAGTATTCAGAAACACTGCTACTGAAACTTGATTACCTTTCCTATATGGGTCTCACAGGACAGTTACAAAGAAAATGACCCCGCTTTTCACAATAAAAGCTCAAGTTCAAATGTCTGTGTTTATTGCATTCAGAAACAGAAATAGAGCGCTTAATAGCTCCAATCTGCATAGGTTTCTCCTGTGGTAGGGATTCAGAGACAGAAGGAAAAGTAGAAACTAGAAACATTTGAGATGAACAAGAAATCTGTAAACAGGGGCGGTACTACAGGTGGTGCAGGTAGCGCTACTGCACTGAGGCCCGAGGGCTAGGAGGGGCACCAGAGAGCTATGAAGCCGCAAGGAATTTAAAGCACTAAAACTCTGTCACTTGCCACAACCAGGACCATCTATTTCTATACGCTGCTACATGCATCTTGTGACAGTGACAGGTGGAATTTAAAAAACAAATCTTGTAACAGGGCCTTCTGATCATTAGGTCCGCACTGCCTGTGAGACAAGTCTTCCTTGGTATCTTTTGCGAAGTCATCTGTCATCTGGATGAAAAGATACCATACTCTCTAGATCCAATCTTAAATTGTTCAGAAGGCCGCAGATAATCTGGGATAGGAGAGCAGGAGCATACAAGAAAAGTCATAAACATAATCCTCAACAGTTCTACTTTCTTGTATGATGATCCACATTTATGCCAAGTTACTCTTTGTATTTACAAAAGAGACCCAAGTATAAAGTCTCTCACTGTTTCTATAAAAAAGGTTATGAGTCCAAATCTGTGGTTTACCTGTCAAAAAAGCAATAGCAGTGTGAACCTAAACAAAGTCTGTGACATAAGTCCCTGGTTTAACTGAGAACATAATCTAACATGCCATGATGAAGGTACGGAATTGTTGTCTGTCACCATTAAACTTCTCTTTCATTGGCAAATTTAGTTCACGGTAAATCAGGTTTCATGATTGCTGTACACCAGAAGCAGTCGGCAAACTGTACCCTTTAGCAGCAGTTGAAGCCATTGCAGGTAAGGTATTAAAGACACCAACAACAGTCTGTGACTGAGCCTGTAGTCCTTACACTAGTTGTTACAAGTTTAACTGTGAGGGCTGGAAATCTTGGCTACAGTGATCCATGGTAGAAATTGTTGTTAAAGGGTGATGATATTTGCTATCTCCAATGGATCCATCTGTGCTTGGTAATTATATGAGGTAATACTGTATTTGTCTGATTCGATAGCTGGAACCACTTCTGCAGGAGATTTGTTACAGGTTTTAAGCAGGATTGAACTTCAAGTAGACAGCTGCAGATGTAGACAGATATGGGAAAGTCAAAAGGATAGTTAGTAAACAAACCAAAGGACAGCACCAAGTTAGCAATCACAAACTGGTTGTTACAGAAAAGGGGAGTTCCAACAGAGTTAATCAGAATACAGTTCCAGGGGTCTTTAGCCAGATAATCAGTCCACAATTCAAGCTACGGGTAGGGGATAGATGGGAGACATAAGCCAGGAAACACACCAGAGTCAGAACCAAAAGGGCAGGTCAGAAACAAGAATGTACGGATCACCATAAGTATAACCAAGTACTGAATTGGAGTCAGAAAAGGCCTTTTAACGCCTCACTCATCAGTCTTGGTGCCAATGTAAGTGCCGGAATCAGTTCCAACAAATAAAACATAAATATAACTATCTTTAATACATTTACTACAGTCTCTTATATAAATCATATTAAGGATAAACAGATCACTTTTTGTATATGGCAAGGTGTTTGACTGGTAAGGACTCCAAAGTATATAATATATATTAGGCCCATGACCTCCACACATTGAGCCACCAAAGGAAAAGTTATGGCCTGAAGATTGTGACAAGCAGACTGACCTTAACTATGCGCTGTTCTGTCAAAAACAGTTTCATGGCCACTGAGCCTATTACTACTCCCAAGAAATAAACCCTCATCTGAGGTACGAGAGGATTTGATATTGACCCTCCAACTATGACTGCAAATCAACCAGAGTAGCTTCTCTGTGTGAGCATTTACTAAAAGTAAAGATGGAGCTTGAACCAAGATATCGTCCAGGTAAGGAGCAATCACTACTCCCTGTGTCCGAACCACAGAAAAGTGAATTTCTAGAACCTTCGTAAAGACTTGGGAGCAGTAGTTAGGCCAAAAGGCAGAGCAGTGAATTGGTAATGCCTGTCTAGAAAGGCAAAACATAGAAACTAACAATGATCTTGATGAATTCGGGTATGCAGATATGCCTACTTCAGGTCTACAGTAGTAATGAACTGACCCTGAAGTATCATGGGAAGAATTGACCTCATAGTCTCCATCTTGAAAGATGGGACTCTCAAAAACCTGTTTAGCGTCTTGAGATCTAATATGGGTCTGAAATGACTTTATTCTTCGGAACAATTAATAGGTTTGAATAAAACCCTTTTCCCTGTTCTTTTGATGGGACAGGGACAAAGACGCTCATTTCCTTCATGCACCGCAGAGAGGCACTTCTTTTCTCTGGATGCATGGAATGAACCTTCCTCTCGGAGGCTGACATCTGAATACGATCCTGTAACCTTAGGTGACAATTTTCAGGACCCAAGGCTCCTGGACGGACCAAGCACAAGCCTCCCGAAAAAGGTTTCGTCTGCCCCCATACTGGAAAAGAATCGGATTTGGTTCCGCAACTTCATGCAGACTTGGAATCAGTAGCAACTTTCTTGGGCTGTTTGAACTTGGTCCAAACTGGATTTTGGGTGCCAGGTAGCTTTGGACAGTTTGTTCTTCTGGGAAGATGTCTTTGATTTTTGTTCTGGCGAAAAGGGATGACATTTTTTTCCTGATCTACCCTTAGGTCTGGATTTTTTGTCCTGAGGCAAGAAAGCCCCCTTGCCTCCAGCTACTGTAAAGGTGATTGAACCAAACCTGGAATGAAAAGGGTTTTCATTCTAAAGACAGTAGTTGAATCTTAGTGTCAGGGTTTTTTCCCTGTTTTGTTTGCCATGTGCTGCTGGCAGCCATATCACTCACCTCTCTTGCTGACTGGTGCATACTGTGTGATGCTGCTCATTTCCTGCACTTCCTTTTATGGCCAGACTGGTATACATCATCTGTGTGAGACAGGATGCAGTATCAGAATTATGATGTCATCACTTATTATTTAAAGGGCCTCCATTCAGTATGCTTTGCCCTTGCATTGTCTCAGACCTGTTTGTAGAGTACCTGGCTGTCTGACGTCCCTCCTGGTTCCTAATCTCTGGCTTGTTCCTGACTCTGCTGTTCTCCTTGTTCCTGATTCTGACTCATTGACTACTCGCTTTGGCTCCTGATTCCTGGCTTGTTATTTGACTTGTGGAATTTTTATTATTTTTTGCTATTAATAAAGGTGTGATTATTTTTGCACTTCTCATCTCAGTCTGACACTTAGAAACCATGTCAGCAGACCATATCTTCAGCCAAACTGCATGCCTGGATAACACAGCCAAGGCTGTGTTCTTGGCATTAATGCAAATGATCTGAACAATGCATCACAGAGGAGACTCAACCAAAACTAAATAAAAAAGAGAACCACACCAAAATGTTGCAGCACCTACAATTGTGGCAATGCTTACAGCCGGCTGAAACAGCAAACCCCCTTGGAAGAATGCCTTTCTCAGGTAACCTTCAAACATACTACCCATGGGATTCCTGAAGGTTATACAGTCCTCCAAAGGAATAGTGGTCCTTTTAGCTAATGTAGATATAGCACCGTCCACCTTAGGAATAGTACCCCAGAGCTCCAAATTTGACTCAGGTAAATGAAACAGTTTGTTGAATGTCAGAGAAGGAGAAAACGGTACACCCGGTTTATACCATTCCTTTGTGATGATATCTGACACTTAGGCTGGAACTGGGAAAACCTCAGGTGCCTTAGACTTAGGCCTGAAGATAATATCCAACTTCTGTGCTGACTTTCTACACCTGGGATTGAATCTGGAACCCTTACATTTATCAGAAGGGATAACTACATCTGAAGGGTCCCCCATAGGAAATGTTGTGTCAGTGACTGCAAGCCCCCTTGCTTCATAATGTATAGGTGTCAGAGTTTCACCCTGACTTTGCTAGTTGTTTGCAGCTTTCTGTCATGGCTGCCATTTCAGACTCACCTGTGTTTTCTCCTTGCCTGAATCAGAGTGTGTAATGCTGCTAACTACACCCAGGCTCTCTCTTATGGCCAGACTGGAGAACATCATCAGAAAGAGACAGGTTGCAGTCCCAGAATGATGATGTCATCACTTCCTACTTAACTGCCTCAGTTCAGTCTGCCATTGCCTTTGCGTGGTCTCAGACTTCACTGTGAATTCCTATATTCCTGATTCCATGTATTACCTGGCTTGTTTGACTTCTGGTTCCTGATCTCTGGCTTGTTCTTTACATCACTGATCTCTGTGTCCTTGACCTCGGTTCATCTGACTATCTGATTTGGCTCCTGACCCAGCTTGTCTGTCTACCCACTCTGGGTTTGACTCCTGGCTTGTCATTTGGCTTTTGGACTTATTATTATTTTTTGTTATTTTTTTAATAAAGGTGTGATTCATTTAGCATTTCATGTCTCTGTCTGATTCCTGGTACCCTGACAATAGGAAAGATATTTATTTAACTCCTCAAGGAGTATCTATATGTACTACAGCACGCGCCTGTAGTTGACTTGAAATGCAAAACGCATCAAAGGAGCATTTATAGAGTGGTAAAAGACTGAGATATATGTCTATTTTTGGTGCGGTAATGCACTAGCGCTATAACGGTGCACAATGTAACCCCCAACCCCAATCTTAAGGTATATAATATCCACACGAGGCAACACATTAGTGTTATGCCGCCGCACAATTGTGCCCTACATTTATATAATGTTGTGAGCCAACAAGATGCTGACCCCCCTAGTGCTCCGGTATAGGACCTTACCACCTCCTGATGCCCTGAGCTGAAGTCACTATCGATCTTCGAAATGGTGCACCAACTTCCTGCTCTAATCACCAGTGTGAGGAGGAGGAGTGGGAAAACCTCCTGTGATGGGAAAAAAGATTCCCAAATCCTAAATGTACCCTGCCCAGTTCCTTACCACCCCAGAGAGTGAAAGCATGTGATTGGAACGCTGAGGTACCGGAGCTGGAAGGATTTATAGGGCCATGTACCCAAATATATGGGACCTCTAAAAACCCCAAAGTACTTAAGTACCAGCATCCATAGAGTATTGGGGGATCTCCAATTAGTCCCCAAATAAAGAGAATACAAATTTGCCCCAGTTGCGGCACACTGTGCACAAACTGCTAGTGAGATCCCCTTCAGGTTATCTGACTAGTCTAGTACTTACCAAATACTTCTAACAGACTCATCCATAGACTGGATGTACTCACCAGGCCTCTTCTGTCTCTGACCTGCAAGACAGATAGCCAAGTTCAGTTTGTTGTTGGTAAGTCCCGTCCTAAAACTGACAGTGTAGGACTTACTAGGAGCAGTACATACATGTGGTCAACACAGGGAAAGGAAAAGGAACTTCCTAGCGACACCCTTGACCTTTTTATGGATAAAGTGCAAAGCCCCCACCCTACTCTCCTGACCCTTTCCTAAAGGAACTATCCATTGATGGAAAACACAATCAGTAATTTACTTGAAATTGCAGACCACCTCTATCCTTGCCCTCTCAAAAATGAGGCAAAGAACTACAGGGAGGAAATGAAAGGTAGGAGGGATACTTAAAGGGAGAGTAAACTTAAAAAATAATGTTATATAATTTTGCACATATTGCAGCATTATATAACATTATCTTAGCAACAGCTACCAGATTCAAAGGATTTGAGAGATTTTAGCTTTCAAAGTTGCACTTACCTATTCTCCTCTTCATGATCTTCTAAGTAGGTCTTCTTTTTGAAATGCACTTTGCAGGCATGCTGTCTTATCACACTGTGCCCAACTGCGCTATTGAACTGAATTTAGCGTGCTCCCGCTCTGGTCTGGTAGTAGGAGCGTGGAACATTCAGTTCAATAGCACGATCAGACGTGCTGTGATTAGACAGTGCGCCCGTGAATCGCTTTTAAAAAAGAAGACCTAATCAGAAGATTATGGAGTGGGGAACACTAAAATCTCAAAAAATCCATTGATTTTGAAAGCAATCGCTAAGATAATGTTATATAATTCTGTACTATGTTTACTGTCCCTTTAAGGCTCTAGTGTAGGGTGTCTTTGCCTCCTCCTGATCGCCAGCTAATGTAATTTCCAAGAGTAAGTTCTCGTTGACTCTCACTACCATTAGAAAGAAAATAATATTTTCTTCTAAGTGAAGAACATAGGAATTTAAATTATTCCTAATACACCTCCGGATTTAGCACCGTTGGTCTAGCGCAGTTTTGATATAAAAAATATTTTGTCAGCCTCCTCCATAGAGTTAGCACGGTCATGTTAGCGCGCCTGCATCTTTTGCTTGCACGCCAACTTTTTACTTTAAACCTGTAATCCCAGCTCTAACTTGGAAGGGCTATTTTTTTACCTTGAGCACAGCGCTCACAATCGATAAGAAATTATCGGTCCACTTTGAGTAGTCCCCCTTATCATAGTTTTTCTTATTTTTCTTTCTTTTCAAAGAACTATATAAGAGCAAAGGCTATTTTGTTTTAGGAGCCAGAAGTCCTTAAAGTTCTGATATGGGTAAGGGAGACCTATTATAACTACAGATTTTGTAACAATGAGGTGAAAAGTGAGTGTGCTTTTTCATCTTAATGTGTATATAATCCGGATCCTTTCCTGCTATGTTAAAATACAGCCAGAGAATCTGAGAAAAGTGCTGTCATTTTTACCTTTCATCTATTTCACAATCCCTAAGTGTATAACCACTAGATCAAATGGCTAATTGTATGTAACTCCTACCATACAAATTACAGCAATTATTGTGTAGATTTCTGAGCCTTTGTAGCCTTTCTAGATTAAACATAATTACTAATAATGACTTGTACATGTAATTTATCTAAAACCTCCACATAAAGGGGCACTAATTATAAGACATTTCTGTTGTCTAGCCATATAAAAATATCAATCACGTGTAAAGATTTTCGAAACAAATTAACTTCTTGGCCTCGATCACAATATATTGTCTAAGGCCTTTTCTGCTCTTTTTCTGGGCGAAAAGGCTACTTTTCAGTTTAATGCAATCAAAGAGGAGCTACCAGGGATCATGCAGTCAGCAGGAGATGCCGAAGCTGGAGAGCTGTAGTGTGGTCGTTGCTTGGGGAAGAGAAGCTGGTAGGTAAAAGATACCTAAAGTCTCTGCCACCACAGATTGGAGAACACACCAGAGACCACGTCACTAGTAGTTCCAAGTAATTGCTGTAGTCGGAAGAACTGTGGTAAGGCAGTCGTCTAGAGAAGCAGAGTTTGAGCCCAATTCCAGAGGTAGGCTAAGTAATTCCCAATTCCAGAGGTAGGTTAAGTAATTCCCAATTCCAGAGGTAGGTTAAGTAATTCCCAATTCCAGAGGTAGGTTAAGTAATTCCCAATTCCAGAGGTAGGCTAAGTAATTCCCAATTCCATAGGTAGGCTAAGTAATTCCCAATTCCAGAGGTAGGCTAAGTAATTCCCAATTCCAGAGGTAGGTTAAGTAATTCCCAATTCCAGAGGTAGGTTAAGTAATTCCCAATTCCAGAGGTAAGCTAAGTAATTCCCAATTCCAGAGGTAGGCTAAGTAATTCCCAATTCCAGAGGTAGGCTGAGTGATTCCATGCCTACAACTCAGTACTACTAACAATATTCATATTAACACTACAAACTACTGAAATTCAGTCGTCAAATTAATAAAAACATGTGGACAAGGAACAAGGAATTTTAATAACTTTGAATAACTTACATTTTAAGATGATATCCTTAAACTGGTTTTATACTTTTCTGTTTTTACATTTAAGGGAGACATCCCTACACATGCTATAGCATAAGAGACTTTTTAATATTTATGATTAAGCCTTTTTGAAAACCTTTGTCTTTGAGTCCTTTACATTTTTATGCAATATTTAAAAAAAAAAAAAAAAAAGTTTTATTAGACAGTGTTATTATGAGTGTAACTGTACTGTACAATGTATTTTGTATGTTTTTTTGTGTAACTTTTAATCAAGCGTAACCAGAGCTCTGAAGTCGCACTAACCCATAACTCGTTAAATTAAATTGCACTCAAGCGAACAAGTTTACTTTCAAATCATAATACATGCGCTACTTCCGATGCGTGGAAAGAGCTGCAATATACCCCTTATTGCTTGTGCGCAACAGTTAGCATGCCACTTGTAATTTAGCCCTTAGTTGGAAAGCCAAAACCCAATTAGAGAGCAAATCACCAATACATTGTGATCAACTCCCTTGTTGGTTGCAATTATTTTTTTAATAGCCACTCAACCAACCACTTGCCTATTTTGGAAGAGCCAATGAGTACTTGTTACTGGAGAGTGCAAAATTACCCAGAATTATTTTATTAGTAAAATCACATTGTTTTGCAGTTTGTTATCTGATAATCTCTTCTGAGGCCAATTAGAGATATATATATATATATATATATATATATATATATATATATATATATATATATATATATATATATATAGCAGGTTTATCCTTGATAAATCTGCAGTGTGCATTTCCAATTCTGAAAATTAGAAAACCCACAATGTTCAGAGTTAAAGGGGCCATCTACTCCAAAATTTTATTTTTTGAAAGGATAATCCTTTTATTACCCATTCTTCACTTTTTCACAACCAACACAGTTATATTAATATATTTTTACCTCTGTGATTACCTTGTATCTAAGCCTCTGCAGATTGCCCCCTTATCGCATTACTATTCACAGACTTGCTAATTAGTGATGACTCATGAATAACTCCACAGGAGTGAGCACAATTGTATCTATATGGCACGAATAAACGAGCAGTGTCTTGCAGTGAAAAGCTATAAAAATGTACTGAGATAAAGGTGACCTGTAGTGACTTAGAAACCGGCAGAAAAGTTTATAAAGTATATTAATATAAATAGTAAGAGCTCGCTTCCATTGAGTCGTTAAAAATGGAGCCATAAGCTAACGAAGTGGCGGACAGCTAAAAGTAATTTACGGCTCCATTTTAGTACCAGGTTTCCATTGAAAAAGTTTCCACTTTGCGTGCCGTTGCTCTTTTCGTGTAGGTGTAAGTTAGCATTGTGTTAATGCTTCCACCCAATGCCAGATTTCTAAAACATTAATAGGTAACCGGACCTTACACTACACTCAATCGCATATACAGCGCCGTATACAAGTGCGGCGTGTATATTTTCCCCGTTGCTCGCTGTTAAAATAAAGTCAAACACCTAACGCATGCGCAATATCTCTCAACCGCAACCCCCCACATCAATAACTAATGTATTACGGCTCCATTTTAGTACCAGGTATCCATTGAAAAAGTTTCCACTTTGCGTGCCGTCGCTCTTTTCGTGTAGGTGTAACTTAGCGTTGTGTTATCGCTTCCACCTGATGCCAGATTTCTAAAACATTAATAGGTTACTAAGGTAACCGACCTTACACTACACTCGATCGCATATACGGCGCTGCATACAAATGCGTTGTGTATATTTTCTCCGTCGCTCGCTATTAAAATAAAATCAAACACCTAATGCATGCGCAATATCTACTTCTCAACCGCAATCCCCCACCGCAATAACTAATGTATTAACCCCTAATCCGCCAACCCCCATATCGCAAAGTACCTATCAAAGTAATTAACCCCTAAACCACCATCCCCCCACAATGCAATCTAGCTATTTAAATATTAACCCCTAATCCGGCATTAACCCACACTCCAATTAACCTAATAAATCTATTAACCCCTAAACCGCCAAACCCCCACAACGCAATTAACTTAATTCAGCTATTAACTCCTAAACCGCCAACCCACCACAACGCAAATAACAAAATAAATTACTTAGCCCGCTAACCTAACATCCCCTAAATTAACCCCCATTACATTAATGGAACAAATCCTAAATTACAATAAAAATAAAAATTGTAACATTAATTTAAAAATTAAACCTAAGATTAAATTACAATAATTAAAAAAAATAAAAAAGGCTTAAATTACAGAAAAAAATATACCAAATTATCCAAAATTAAGAAATTAAACCTAATCCCTATGAAATTAACCCCCCCAAAATAAAAAACACCCCCTAATCTAAACTAAGCTACCTATAGCCCTTAAAAGGGCCTTTTGCAGGGCATTGCCCTAAGTTAAACAGCTCTTTTACCTTAAAAAAAAGTCCCCCCCTCTAACAGTAAAACCCCTCACCCACCAAATCCCCCAAAATAAAAAAAACTAACACTAAAAAATTCTAAACTACCTATTGCCCCTAAAGGGGCATTTGTATGGGCATTGACCTTAAAAGCGCATTCAGCTCTTTTACTGCCCTTAAAAGGGCATTCAGCTCTTTTTCAGTGCCCAAAATCCCTAATCTAAAAAAAAACAAAACAAACCTAACTCTAAGACCCAAATAGGTACTCACCTACTTGAAGTCTGGCGGAGAAGGTCCTTTTCCAGGCATTGGTGAAGTTTTCTCGGAGCCAGCGACATCTTCCATCTTCATCCAGGACCAAACCGGCATGGAGCAGAGATGACTGTGGAACTGAAGACCTTGGACCGCGGAGCAGCCAATAGGATTTCAGTAGCTCTCATCCAATTGGCTGATTCGAATTTGAAAATCCAAATCAGCCAATAGGAATGCAAGTGACGCCATTTTTAAATGCATACCTTGCATTCAATCCTCAGTGTGCGGCAGTGATCGTACAAAGAGGATCCTCCACGCTCCATGGCTCCTCGGTCCAAGGTCTTCAGTTCCGTGGTCATCTCCGCTCCGGCTTGGTCCTGCATGAAGATGGATAAAGATGGAAGATGTTGCAGGCTCCAAGAAGACTTCACTGCCGCCTGGAAGTGGACCTTCTCCGCCAGACTTCAGGAACGGTGAATACCTATTTGGGGCTTAGAGTTAGTTTATTTTTATTTTTTTAGATTAGGGATTTTGGGCACTGAAAAATAGCTGAATGCCCTTTTAAGGGCAGTAAAAGAGCTGAATGCCCTTTTAAGGGCAATACCCGTTGTGGGGCATGACAGATTAGGAGGTTAATCATTTTAATAGCTAGTTTGCATAGTGGGGCATGGCGGATTAGGGGTTAATAGTTTTAATACCTAGTTTGCGTTGTGGGACATGGTGGATTAGGGGTTAATAGTTTTAATAGCTAGTTTGCTTTGTGGGGCATGGCGAATTGGGGTTAATAGTTTTAATAGGTAGATTGCATTGTGGGGGCATGGCGGTTTTAGTGGTTAATACATTTATTATAAGTTGCAACGTGGGGGGATGGTGGATAGAGGGGTTTTTACGTATCGGGTTAGATTTCAATCGGAAAAAGGTCTCAGAGAGCACCTTTTTTCCTGTTTTACACCTAGTTGAGTTGGGTGTAATTTTTGTTACTGTATCAGCAGCCTCCCACAGTGTATTAACGGTTTGTGCGGGCATTGGAAACGGGGAATAATTTAAAGATTAGCAGCTTCTGATACTTTGTATGGGTCACGATAATGTTTTCGGCAGTCCGGTTGCCGAAATTGAGTTACAACGGGCCGCTATAGAGTAGACTGTCCCTTTAAATTATAAACCACAACAATGAGAATATGTCAGCGGTGCAAGCTGCAAGAAGCCACCCTATGTATAATCCCAAACAAGCAAAACAGCAGGACCCCAATGTAGTTCCCAAGTTTATTGGTCAGACAAGTACAAAAATCGCAACGTTTCAGGGTTTATACCCAAAACTTTGCTGTTTTTGTACTTGTCTCTCCAATAAACTTTGGAACTACATTGGGGTGCTGTATATTGAAAATATATTGCAAAGTTGTTTTACTGTGCATAATTAAACATTTTACATTACAATCTCAGGCTTTTTTTGTCTCTGTGATGTGACATTAAAGGGATATGAAACCTAAACATTTTCTTTTGTGATTCAGACAAAGCATACCATTTTAAAAAAACTTTCCAATGTATCATATTTGCTTAGTTCCCATGGTATTCTTTGTTGAAGAGATACCTAGGTAGGTATCTGGAGCTCTACATCCTTTCCTATGGGAATTAAATGCTATAAAAGCATAACCCAAACATTTTTATTATCCAAATTTACTATGTCATAGTTATTAAAAGCCAGCACCTTAATATGGTTAGATATCAAATACATGGCTAACCAAACAATAAGTCCTTAAAATAATATTTATCAAACCTGTAAGCTATAGTAAATAAAAAACACCCATGCTAAAAAGTTTCTAAATTTTGTCCTGAGTTTATAAATAACCAATATTTACATGTTCTTTGCAGGTTATAGGGCAATAAATACAAGTAGCACTTTGCTATTTCCAAACCATTTTTTATAGTGATAGTTAAATTGTAACACTGATATCTGTCAGGAATCCCTGAGTATCCCTTGACATGTATATATTTTAGTTTTTTAGTAGACAACCCAAAATATTGATCTAGACCCATTTTGGTATATTTCATGCCACCATTTCACCGCCAAATGCGATCAAATAAAAAAATCTTTAACTTTTTCACAAGTTTTAGGTATCTCACTGAAATTATTTACAAACAGCTTGTGCAATTATGGCACAAATGGTTGTAAATGCTTCTCTGGGATCCACTTTGTTCAGAAATAGCAGATATATATGGCTTTGGCATTGCTTTTTGGTAATTAGAAGGCCGCTAAATGCAGCTGCGTATACCACACTTGTATTATGCCCAGTATAAAAACAAAGTTTTTTTTTTTTAATATATTTTTTTAATAAATTTTCTGCAGTGCAGGATACCACATTACCCCCAAACCTCCTTGATCCCCCCCCCCCTAAACAGCTCTCTAACCCTCCCCTCTCTACCTATTTGCTGCCATCTTAGGTACTAGCAGCTGTCTGCTAGTACCCAGTTTAAATTACCATACCCCCCTCCAACTCCAAAATACCTTTACAAAAACGGACCCAACATAGGATCCCCTTCTCCTCCCACTTACTGCCATGATGTAGCATGGCAAAGAGGTTCCACCCACTCCTGCCCCCCTTCACGGTCCCTTCTCGCCCTCCTCCCGCCTCCTCCAGTGATGGGCCACCCACCAATGCCACCAACGATCGCCACTATCGCTGGCCAATGCAGAGAGGGCCACAGGGTGACCCTCTCTGCATCGGTTACTTCCTAAAGGGTATTGCATGATGCCTCAATATCGAGGCATCGCTGCAATACCCTGAGAGCATCTGGAAGCAATCACGATCACTTCCGGTGCTCAATTTGACAGAGGACGTGCCATGTACATCCTTGGTCATTAACTGCCGTTTTTTTGAGGACGTACATAGCACGCTCTTGGTCATTAAGGTGTTAAGGAGAAATGACCAATCACAACATGGGGGTTGGCCACTAAATTAAAATTTAGCTATAAAAAGCCCCAGTATGAGACAAGAAAGATGCTTGAAAAAGGCCATAAGGCTGAAACGCGTTGTATTCCAGATTGCATTATTGATTGCAGACAAGTTTTTGTCTTATTTGGGCATTCATCCCAGCCCACATCTACATGCTGAGTTTGAGCAGGCGATTTTGCTAAATGGATGAGTCCTGTCCAATTCAGGCCCCCGTACCAGCAGATACCGAAACGCAGAGACTGAGGTGCACGCTCACCCTAAGAGGAGACAAGTCTTTACCAGGATCTACACATTACTCCTGGAAATCATCCGGACCCAACCAAGAAGCCGAGCAATTTTGCTCAGTACTAAGATACAGAATCACTAAGACAGAGCCATGAAACTTGGAAGGAACCACTTCGTCCCAAGAGAGGTGGCAAAAGTGAGTAATGATACTGCATACTCTGAAGAACCCCTCTGGGTGTCTCTGTGATCCACTTGCTTCGCATATAAGTGGATTAAGCTTGTCATAGATTCATTTTTTTTTATATATATATGTATTTTAACGTAAATGATTGTCCATAGCTGACATATTTTTCATGTTTTACCTATGTGTTTATATTAATAAACAATTGTATTTTTAACTAATGATATAGATAATTTTATAGTTATATGATACATAGTATTGGATTTTAAATAAATATGTTTAGGAGTTGCTTTTCTAGCGCTTCCTTAATCCCCCCGTTTTTCTTGTTCATAATTTTTGTATTTGCAGAGGGTCATATACCTTTAAGGGTAGCTTGTTCCTTTTCGGACTTGAAGCATTCTATATTTTTACTTTACCTAAGGTACCTGGAGCACTACATGACAGAAAATAGTGCTATGATCTAGTGCTTATACAAATAGATAAAATTCTTGCAAAACTGCTGTTATATAGCATACAAAACATGTGCACGCTCCTGACCTTATGCCCCTGTTTTTTAACAAAAGATCCCAAGAAAACAAAGAAAATGCTATAATAAAAGTAAATTTGAAAGTCATTTAACATTACATGCTCTATCTGAATCGTGAAATACATTTTTTTTGTTTTGTTAGATTATATTTTGTGTTATGTGACTGAAATAAATAAATTTACTGGAATGTTTCACTTTACCCAAGGAGGCTTTATTATAGATTATTGCTAATAAAAATAATCTATTTTATGAAGAATTAAAACATTTAAATGAATACTTTAGCAACAGAATTTTACTATTTTTCAAATAGTAATGTTAAAATGCTATTGCCTGTGATCAAATAGAGCATAAAATGGGTTAATAGATTTTATTGGAAAAGAGAATTTAATTACTAACCTTTCTAAAAAGAAAAAAAATCTGTGAAATAAATATGTTATTGAGAAGAGAATGAGTTAAAAAAAATCCCAAATGATTTACCAGCTACAGCAAATCCAGGATCACTTCCCAATCACAAAGATTGATCCCTTTATTCTCATGGGGATTATTGAGTTTTTAAGTATCAGGATTTAAAAATGTCAGATTTGCCTTCCGCTGTTCATCCCGCCCTCTCTGGCTGCAATGTGAAATACAAATGGAGCAATCAATGCCAGCGTCTGGCAGCTGTGTGTGGAATGAGAAACCAGAAGCGCCGTGCCTAGAATTACATCAATGCATGCGCAACACACCCACTTCTCACCTCTACCTTCGCCCTCTTTAGATCCAGTTCTTCTGTGTGTATTTATATCGTTTCTGTTTGCTTGCTGTAGTCTGCGTTAATGCTGACCATTGACACTTTTCTCCTAAGCAACCTATTCTCATAAGCTGTTTCCTAAACTGTATGGTATAAAAATATTCCTCATTACTTTATTTCCTCATTATATCCAGGGGCAATACTTTTGAAGCTTATGATGGTTTAATAATAGTTATCTATGTTTATAAGAAAGTGTAGTTTGTGTGTGTGTGTTTTTTGTTGTCTTAGAAATCAAACAAGAAGACACAATTATAAATACTTATCGTGTTAAAGAGACACAGACAGATATAAGTGTAATGCATTGTATACTTCTTTGTGTGTTCATATACGCAGTGCTAGGGAATACAACAAATAAACAATAATTATAGTCATTACAACATAAAGCTGTGGACAATTACACTGCAAAAACACATAGCATTGTCATTCACCAAACTAGCTCCTCTGCTAAGATTTATTAAGAGGCAAATACCCCTATCAGTTTAAGACTCTCATTTGATATTTATAAACAGCAGTTTTAAACGCTGCGTCCTAAACCCTTTCCTCCAGCTTATCGTTGCCATATGAAAATCACACTGCAGTGATTTGACTAGCGTGATTGACAAGCTCTGCTCTTGCACAATTGGTTTGGGCACAATCTGGGGGTGACAGGAAATATCTACCCCAATGTCTGGTGGAAAATGCAACTTATATGTAAAAAAAACATTTAACAATAAAACAAAATAACATTTGTGCTCACTGTAAATTTCCCCCCAGGCCTTTCTCAACAGCAGACCAACTCAAGGGACAAAGGGTACCACTGAGAATACCACTTTCCACTCAAATTCCTCAAAGCACATTACATCAACCCTGTCCCACCTTTGGTAACTGCCCCACCCCTTAAAAGGAATATGAAACATACATTTTTTTTTGTTTCATTATTTAGAAAGAGCATGCAATTTTAAGCAACGTTGTAATTTACTTCTATTATCAAATTTTCTTAGTTCTCTTTGTATATTTTGTTTAAAAGCAGGGACGTAAGCTAAGGAGTGTGCAGGTGTCTTATGGACTGTATGGCAGAAGTTTTGCAGGAATGTTATCCATTTGCAAGATGGCATCACTATTTCCTGCAATGTGGTGCTACAGACCCCTACCTTGGTTTCTCTTTAACAAAGAATATAATTGGAACAAAGCTAATTTAATAATAGAAGTAAATTGAAAACTTCTTTAAAACTGTATGCTCTGACTAGATCACAAAATAATTTTTTTGGGATTCGTATCCCTTTAAACTCAATTCTGTGACTCTAATTTAAAGGGTCATGAAGAAACAATTATAAAATGCTCTGATGTGCTAGAGAATTTTAATATTTCACTAGTTCTTGCAGAAAACAAGTGTGTTTAACCAGCAATACACACCGCAGACAACCAGGGGCTGCATACGTGTGAAGCTGCCAACCATCAGGACTTTCAGCTTTGGAGCAGAAGTGTCTTTGTGTCTCTGGAGCTGACTTTAACTAAGTGTTTAACCCTTTTGTTGGTTAAACATCTAGTTGTTGATCACAATCTATTGGCCGACTTGTTTTTGATGGGTTTTCAACCTGAAAAGGGTACTTTTTGTTTTTCACAATAGCACATGTGTGGTTATTTCTAGGGATGGGAGAATGTTTCTAAAAATTCAAAATTTAAAACAAATTTTGATACATTTGTTCATTCTAATCGAATTTCAAATGTTTATATAACTATCTAACATTCTATTTTCGAATTTTCGTTTTCAAATTTTTCAATAAAATTCGAAAATATTTGTTCGAATAATAGAATGTTTAGCTATGTATTCATTCAATTTCGAAATGCAATATTCGAATTTGAATGTGACATTCAAATTCGAAAGTGACATTCAAATTTGAAATAGTATTTCTAGTCTACAACTGTGTTTAATAAATGTAATATTCAAATTCGAATGCTACATTCAAATTTGAATGTGACATTCGAATTCAAAATAGAATTTCTAGTCTAATACTGTGTTTTATAAATGTAATATTCGAATTCGAATGTGACATTCGATTCGAATGTGATATTCGATTCAAATGTGACATTCGAAATAGTGTTTCTAGTCTACAATTGTGTTTTATAAATGTAATATTCGAATTTGAATGTGATATTCGAATGTAACATTCGAATTTGAATGTGACATTCAAATTCAAATGTGACATTGAATTTGAATGTGATATTCGAAAACTGTAAATAACATTCGAAAATCGAATTTTTAAGAATATTCGTTCTTATCAACATTCTATTATGTAAATTGAATTTTTACAATAACATTCGTTCTAACATTCGAATTCGGATATAAACACATTCGCCCATCCCTCGTTATTTCCCACAGCCGGCTGCTCAGTAAAAGCCCTATTTTTCACATGGAGCCAAAAAGTTCAATGCAATCACAATCCATTTCCTGAATAGTTTTGAACTGGTTTTCAAGAGCATTTTAGACGTATCAAATGTAACACCTAAAGGCACTTAGGATGCCTTTTAGACATCTTTGCAAATATTCAAAGACAATTTTGAAACATTCTATAGTGTTGCACTTGTGCAAGACACTGAAATATCCACAGGAAATATTTTAGAGGTGTATTAGCATACATGGTATCACTTCATTAAAGCTCTATTCTATTCAGGAAAAGTGAGACCAGGACCCCAACATCTAGAAAAGGCACGGGACAATCTCTTTCTTTTTCTATTTGTTTCTAAGTCATAGTTGCATTGTCATGATTGTTGCTACCAATATAGTCATCTTCATAATAGGGCTTTAAAACAGTAAGTTAAAAAATAACCTATTGCAATCTGAATCTATCCTTATCACTGCTAAACAATATGAATATCATTTGTATGTAGGCATGGTGGGCATGCTGGGTGTGTTTGGTCAATTACTAAATTGACACATTTTATATTTTAAAAGTATTTATTTTTTTCGATATTTACATTTATTGATTTTAAATGCACAGTTTTTCGGGTTGAAATCAAGAAGAACATTACAAGTTTCTCTTATAAGGAATTCTCTCATTCTCTAAAACTGGATTTGTAACAGTACTGAAATTGTAAAGCAGTAAACTGCTCCACTGCAAAATTATAGTTACAAATATGATGTCATAACGAGATCTCACTTAAATGGACAGTTTAGGGATAGATTGCGAGTGGCCACTCGCGTGTTAACTTCGCTAGATGGAGGCTTTTTGTGCATGTGGAGTTGTACTCCTATTACAAGTTGAAAGCAAAAAGTTAGCGTGCAAGCAAAAACCCAACACACGCAAAAAGTAATTTCCCTTAGACATCAATGCTGCATGCAAACTTTAAAAAAAAAACACACCCAGGGGCGGAGCTAACCGCTATATGAAGAGGCTGCGTTTGTTGTGAGCTCCATATCACTGTTGACAAAATAAGCTTATTTATACTTTTAATCATTCAAATTTTGTGTCTGCTAGCTTATTTCAGCTTTAACTAAGGATCCTGCAGACAGTTGGAGCAATCATCAGCTGGACTGCAACTTCGCTGACGCCTCGGAACCCACCACAAGACCTACGGCAGAGGGGCACAGGAAGCCGTAAATACACCCTGTGTGTTGTATCAGTGCAATCTGCACATTTGGCCCACAGACACAGTTATTTTTCCTCCGGAGGGTCGAGGATCCGCTCCGGAGGTATCCAGCTAGAGTCACATGGCATTTGGAGCAACTCAGCACCTTACCTCTTTACCCGGAGCTCAGAGATTCAAGTGAGGAGAGCCAGGAGGTGTGTGGCTTAATCTCAACCAGATTGCGCTACTACCAGCTTGGAAAAGTGCCGAACTTGCGGACCTGCACTCTGCAGTGAGACTGAAAAAAAAAACTGTCAGATAAGGTAAAGAGGGATTACACATAACGATTAATTTATTTTTGGCGCAATAATCCACCATTTTGCAGGGCCTCCTTCGCTGCTGAAACATACTATACATAGTAGTAAGAGATTAGGTGGGGCCACAGACGTTCACAAACCTGCTTGATGGCATTCACCCTGCTGCACCAATATTCCCCCTCATCCCTAAGCTTATGCCTGCAGGCGTGAGGATAAGTCAGCTAAAACATCAAACCTCTGCAAAGAACCTTACTCACGGTTGGAGCGCAACATACACACTTATTTTAAAATGCACCTCCTTGGCCACCTCACTCAACATTGGGGAGCAATAGAAAATATACGCCCTGCTAATCCACTTATGTATTGTAAAGTAATTTAAGTGCAACTTGACAGAGAGGAGCACAAATTACAGGTATTATAGAGCACACTCCCCCCCTTTCCTGCTGTACGCTGTTGCAGCAGGTCATATCCCAGTAACCTTTTCCGGCTTGGTCCAGTGGGGACAAAATCACTGGGGAGTGTGCCTACTGTTACTCTTTTCAACATTACAGGAATAGCTGTTAATGGTTCCGTGAGGACTGCATCTGTCATACATTGTACTTCAGGGATTGTAGGTTCTATTGGTCAGCCCTACTGATAGGTCTTCAAAAGATTAAGGTAGTGAACTTTCTTGGGGAACATATAGCGGGTCACCTACTGTGATTCCCTTAAAAATAAAGGAACTTCTACCTTTGATGTTGTAATCTCCCAGAATTATGGAATAAACGACCATTCTTGGGCCATGAACGCCCACCCTACACCCAGTGTCTTCCTATAAGATATATTTTTTCTACACCACATGTGGAGATAATCCCAGAGTTATTGTTTCCTATAAGGCATAGATCTCTGCACTCCACTAGGTGGCTGAGATATACACACATTTACCATACCCTTCATGTGGAAAGGGCGTCTACAAGAGATCATGTCACACTGCCAAAGGCGGAAAAACAGACCACAACTCCCGCTTAAGAAGACAGTTATGGATCATTTTGGTGAGCCCAACCCGGATAGACATACTTTGAATGAGCCACCTGACTCTCCAACTTCAGACTCATCTGGTTTTGCTGCATCTGCTCTAAGAGAGATCCAACACAGCACTCAAGAGATGTTTACTCCTACATTTATTCTGGACTCTCTCAAATATATGCTAGACGATCATCATAACTTATTCTCTGCTAAACTTTCTGCTTCAACTGCCGAGCTAAAAAAGGAAATCTCCTCTACTAATGAGCGCATTGACACGCTTGAAAGAAGATACAAAGATTTAGCTACAGAACAAGCTAACGGGCTGACCTTCTCTCAGAATCTATCAGAGTACCTAGACTCTGTTGAAGATAAAATAGCTGATATTGAAGATAGATCTCGGCGAACTAATCTCCGAATAAGAGGGATTCCTGAATCTATCTCTTCAACAGATCTACAACCTTACCTTAAGGAACTTTTTCACAACTTCGCTCCAAAAACTTTAGAGTCAGAAGACCTACTTGATCGAGCCCATCATTCACTTAGACCAAGAGGGCTTCCTGAGGGACAACCTCAGGACATTCTTGTGAGGCTTCACTATTTTACATACAAAGAAAGAATTCAAAGAGCGCACTTCCAGAAACCACTGCTTCCTGAGAAATTTCAAAACCTACAGATTTTCCCAGATCTTTCTACAAGGACATTACAGCAGAGGAAAAACTTTACAGATGTCACCTCCATCCTACGAAAGAGAAATATCAGATGCAGATGGGGATACTCGATTAAACTCCTAATCTTTAAGGACAATCAAACTTTCACAGTTCACAATGTCACTCAGGGTCTTGCTCTCCTTAAAAATTGGAATATAGATAGCACTCACACTGCTGTCCCCCAGAACTTACTACACAAATCCCGTCAGCTTGATGCCATGGCATCTGAATGGGCAGCACTTCCTCCAAGAGGTTCCAGCTCACACAACGCAACACCACCCCAGAGGGAATCCGGCTCGCCACCTGCAACAGCCTCCCAGAGAGGATCTTTCTCACCACCTCCTTGAGATACTTACTCATAGTAGTTTTTTGTAAATTTCTTAGTAGTGCCTACCATATTTGGAAATTGTATCTATTAAATGAGCCCTTTTGTCAAGAGAGACTTGGCTCGACACTGACTTCTTTTGCAAGAACTATGGCGAGAACCTGATAGGTATATACTGTGTTTTGATCTAGTACTTGTTTATTGTGCTCTATGTGTTAACTGATCTTTTCTTTCTTTTTAGCTAGTTATTTATGTCGGTATGCTACTAGATAGGTATAGTTCATATAAGGAATACTTGCTACTCCTAGAATACTTTTATTTACAGCCTAGTCAATTTTAGGTGGTGTGACTCGGGCTCTTAGTTACCGACACTTAGACTAGATCAGAAGGGGCCTTATATTCATAGTTCACTACCTCTATATACTGCACAGTTGTAAACATTTGACTACCTGCGTAGTGGGCACGGGGCCTCTTTATTATCCTTCTTTCCCCGCCATCCAGTCATTACCCTCTCCTTATGTGGGATTGTTACATTTTCCTACATTAACTACACACACTCTCACCATACACAGCACTATAACAAGGAGTAAGCTCCTCATTATTATTATTGTCCTACTATGTTCATCTGCTAATAGAATAGGGACTGAGTTATCTGGGGCCCGAGTCCACTATGCCCACAACTTCTAGACAGCATAGTTGCGGACATGTATTTGTTAACTTAATTTAGTTGTCAGTAAAATGTTTATGGTTTAAATTTCAAAGACTAAATTTTGTAGTGTTCAACAAAGAAAAAACAAGAGACTATCATACACTGGATATAGTAACTTAAAGTAAAGGTGCTGTGTACGTGGATACTGGTAAAAGAAAAATATCAATCCAAGGATTGATGAGTTGTACACCTGTGTAGCACTCAGTGGGTAGCTTAGAATTAGAATAGGGCAGGAACGCCCTTAGGAGAGAAGTGTCTGGAAAAAGAATTAAAATATAACCTTTATTAGGAAATTAAAAAAGAAGATATATCCACATACAAACATTAATATTAAAAACACAGGGTGGTTGTCGGATTATATATGCCACCAAAAATGGTATAGGTGTTTTAGTGGTGTTATACGCAGTTAAATCTTATAACCTAGGATGAATAAATCCATAGTTACAGAACGCGTATCATTATGTAGTAATATTGAGATCAGAAGATTCTGGTATACAGGAAAAACTGGCAATGTCAATATAGTATTAGAATTAGGTTAAAATATAGTGCAACAGTATATTGTGTTGTTATCATACAATATCTAATTATACTCTTAGCTCTGTCGAAGTAAAGTGGTATTTTTACATATCATTTAAGCAGTATAACATGTATTCTTTATGTAGTTTGTGTTTTGACTTCACCAGAAAATTCTAATATTGAATATTGTCAGTAATCCCTAATCCGGTCTGATATGCTTACAATAATTACACTAACTTTATTTTTACGGTTCCTGTATATGCCATTCATATAGGCTTAAATATTAGTAAATGATACAACTTAAAAGATTGTTGTTTATAGTTGCACTTTTCTATGCTTTGCTTAGAAACGTATTAGTCTATTGGGGTTCAGTAACTATGACTACATTAGAAGGGCCTACAAGCATAATAGGTAGTAAGTAATTTTAATATTGTATCAAACTGGTTTCCACCTAATGAAGTAAGAGAAACTGGTAGTTCAATCGGTATACTGCGCTAACTCGCAGGCTAACTTGACATTTGTTACATAAACCCACAAGTTTTACAGCTTAGATTGCATATATCTCTCAGTGATGTACTATTAAAAATCCGTCATTGCAATCGATCTATATAGTGCTGTTTAAACTTAAGCAGTTTTTAATATCTAGGGTTCAGTAGTTGAGATGTCTTACCAGTACCGTGAGATTACCACTCACTGCACTTATATTGTATTCCAGTGACTCTGTATAGTGCTGTTTAAACTTAAGCAGTTTTAATATCTAGGGTTCAGTAATTGAGATGTCTTACCAGTACCGTGAGATTACCACTCACTGCACTTATATTGTATTACAAGCTATATAAATAGGCATAGTTCGCCACAACTAATATGTGCTTCGATTCTGAAATAGGTAACAGTAAAGGGCAGTAGTTTAAACTAATAAGCTTTTGTATAAGGCTATATTTGCGTGCTAGGCATAATAGTTAGAAAGACTGGGCGATTGAATAGTACACCAGAATCGTATTATCCGACCAGTTTAATATATAAATTCAACAACCACTTCTATAGTGAACACCCGGCAACTGAAATTACCCTGCTCATTAAAAAAATGCAAGAGGCATTAGGGACTCATTTGTTGCAAATGCCTCTTGCATTTTTTTAATGAGCAGGGTAATTTCTGGTGTACAACTCATCAATCCTCGGATTGATATTTTTCTTTTACATAAATTTTGTAGTGTGTCTGTTTGATAGATTAAGCTTATGACTGTGCCCTAACATATACCCCTAGATTTAACCAGGCCCTCTGGTTGCTATGTTTACCCATGCTACTACTGTGGTTGGGTATGAGTTATACCAGCAGCTTTGTCATTGCTAGGAGGCCCACGACCTCTCTTAACTGTGCTGTACGACCCAACTGAGAGTTCCTAACCACGGTTTACCCCCCGAGGGACCCTTATGCCCCGTAGAAGAGATATAAATTTAAACTTACAAAGTTAAGTTTCATACTAATACTGCCTAGTATATCATATTTAAGTGTGTAACAGTTTCTTGTTAAGGTTTTATTTATACTGTCATTTGTGCATGATTGTTTGTCTTTCTACTCATTTGTTAGAAGCGGCTGCTTATTTTTTTTTTTAGACCCCTTATAGGTCTCACCCATACAAAACTTTTCTTTTTTTCTTTTTCTTCACTTAAGACACATTAGCTCTCCACACCAGAAGACACTGAATACAGAACTTAAAACTTATAATTGGCATAACGCCATATCACCATTATATTTGGGCGGTCGATCCATTTTGGCCACTCACTTCTAACCCTTCTCTTTCTTTAGACACGACACTCGGTGTCCTCTCTTTCTGTCACATAACCTCCCCCCCACACACATAAAGTAAAGTGCCTCTCTTGTCGATACTGCACTATTCACCACCCCTATAACTTTCATAACTATATATATTTCTGTGCCAGACTCTAGTTACAACCTGAAGTAACTTCTCACCCTTCCCCCTCTACTCCTTTCCCCTCTTTTCCCACCCCCCTTTTTTTTTGCTTTCAACATGGCCTTGTCATTTGCTTCCCACAATGTTCGGGGCCTTAACACTCCCAACAAGCGAAGCCGACTTCTGCGATACCTCAACCAGGCAAAATCTCAGGTAATTTTCTTCCAGGAGACCCACTGGGTAGATGGCTCCCTCACCCCCCTTAAATCCAAACAATTTCCGGTGGTTGAAACAGCATCTTTTACGAATAAATCAAGAAGGGTAGCAATATTAGTTCAAAAGCACCTCTTGTTTGAAAAGATTAATATGCATGTGGACCCCCAGGGCCGCTTCTTGATCTTAAACTGCAAGCTAGAGGGAGTCCCCTATTCCCTTACATCATACTATGGCCCTAATACAGGTCAAGTGAAGCATCTTAGAAAGTTTTTACGTCTCTTGACCACCCACAGGTTGGGAACCCTACTACTTGCAGGAGACTTTAATATGCTTCTTGATACCATGATGGATAGGCGATCCCCCGAGCAAAGGGCGTATGACCCTGCGCTTCTTCAAACAATTCTCCACACTTATTGTGCAATACAACCTTTATGATGTTTGGCACTCCTTACACCCTACATCTCGGAACTACTCATACTATTCTACTGTCCACCTTTCATGCTCCCGCATTGACTTTATTTTTTGCGAGCCCCATCTCTTAGACTGTATCCAAAGTGCATGTATGACAATCTGCACCTGGTCAGATCACTCACCTGTTCAGATAACCATGAACTCTCCTACTACCCTGTCTTCTATACCTCCCTGGCGGTTGCCGGAGTTCCTCTTGAGTGATTTGGGCAATGTTAAGATGCAAATTAATAACTTAGAGAACACCAGAATACAATGGCAAATGCAAAAAGTGAAACAACTCTACTACGCCAAAGGCAATAAGGCAGATCGCATCCTAGCCAACAAACTGAGGCAGAGGACAGCAGATGCCCGTATTCCGTATATTAAAACACCTGATGGCATAGTTTGGCTTCCTACCGATATCGGCAAGGCATTTGCCAAATACTATTCCGATTTATACAACCTAAAAAATTCTCCGGACACCTCTGCGCCTTCATCTATAGCAATCAAAGACTTCTTAGGTACATTATCCCTTCCCTCAATGACGGATGAGCAGAAAGGCCTTCTAGATGCTCCTATTAGTACACAAGAGGTGGCCCGTGCCATAAAGGCCTTAAAACCCCATAAGGCCCCAGGCCCTGATGGGTATACTGCCCTCTTCTATAATAAATGTAGCCTTTCCCTCTTACCATTGCTCACTAGAGTATGTATGCTAGCTAGACAAACGGGTTCTCTTCCTTCTGAGTTCTTGGAAGCGACCATTGTAGCCATACCAAAACCTGGCAAAGACCCAAATGCATGTGAAAACTTCAGACCTATATCGCTAATCAATATAGATATGAAACTTCTAGCCAAAATCTTAGCCACCAGACTTAACCATATTCTCCCCTCACTGATAGACTGGGACCAAGTAGGATTTACCCCTTCTTAGAAGCCAAACGCGAAAACATCCAATGCACAACAGGGATGTCCCTTATCGCCCCTAATATTCCCATTAATAATGGAGCCACTGGCAGAGGCAATTCGATCCGCTGAGGATATAGTTGGTGTGGTCATAGTGGGTATATCCCAGAAAACTGCCTTATTTGCTGACAACCTCATCGTCTTCCTGGGAGGCTCTACCCCATCTCTTCTAGCTCTCTTTAAGTTTCTTCACACCTTTGGAACGATCAGTTACTACAAATTGAACGTAAACAAAACAGACGTTTTTACTATCAATATATCAGACAGGGACTATACCGACCTTACAAAGCGTTGTGCGTTTAACTGGTCGCGGCAAAAACTAAAGCACTTAGGGGTCTTCTTATCTTGGAACATATCCACTATAGTTGAATCCAACTTTTACCCACTTTTAGGTTCCTTCCAGAAATGTGTAGATCGTTGGAATGTCCCATGTATTTCCTGGCTAGGCAGAGTGGCCGCTTTTAAGATGACCTTACTACCTAAATGAACTTACCTTTTTAGAACCTTGCCAATACCCATACCTAAATCCCTTATTGGAAAATTTCAAATGCTATGTAATAAATTCATTTGGAGAAAAGGACACCCTTGATTGTCTACCAGAATCATGCAGCAGCCAATACTAAGTGGAGGTTCAGGAGCCCCCAACCTGGCTCTGTACCATGAAGCCTCTGGGCTTGCCCACATTCTTCCCTGGAGTTCTGATTCCTCGGATTGCAAGTGGTGGGGTTTAGAACAGGCTACTTTGCCAAATTCACTTCCCTTTCTGATCTCCTCTGGATTCCTAAACATATTAGGGTATCATTTGATATTAGAAAATACATTGTTCTCTCTGCTTTATGCTTTTGGGATAAAACCTATCTCTTCCCCAAATTGCCCCCCACCCTTCACCTAGTTAATCCCTGCCAGGCCTTTTTAAGGCACGGCGAGACTCACATCCACAGCTATGGCAATCTCATGGTATCACCACTGTGGGGGACCTTTTCCCAAATGGTCAACTTATTTCACTTGCAAACTTTCAGTCCACATATAACCCATCCCAAATATTGCAAATTGAGTTTTGGAGACTTAGGAGTCTCCTAAGAGCTTGGGGGTTTACTGAACTTCCAATGTGAACCCATACTAACTGGGAGAAATGTTGGTATATGGCCAGAAGGATACCTAGAGCGTTGTCAATCTCATACCAGGATCTGCTTAATTCAAATTTCTACTATAAATCGGCCCATATTATCTCCTGGGAGAGATCCCTCAGATTTCAAGCCTCTCAGGAGGATTGGTCAATGGCTATTTTAATAACCAAGAAAGCCCTCCACTGTGTTACTCTACTAGAATTATATCTTAAAGTTTGCACTCAATGGCATCTTACACCTCTGAGGGTCTTCAAAATTTCCCCCTTGAATTCACCTCTATGTTGGAGAGGCTGTGGAACAGTTGGTTCACAGGCCCATGTGTGGTGGGAATGTTCATTGCTGCTCCCCTTGTGGGAGATGCTCTCTAGAAGATGCTTTGATCTTGATCCCAACTTGTGGACCAATCCACAAACAGTTTTGTTTCACCTGTCCATTGGGTTTCCTCTTACCCCCAATAGCTTGATTAGTATCTACCTGCTGATGGTGGTAAAGCTGTCTATTGCCCATGTGGAAGCAAGCCGCAATCCCCACCTGGAATGATATTTCTAGAACCATGACTTACTTGGAGACTATGGAGTGCCCCATTTTTACCTCCAACAATAAGACACAGCTCCACTGCCAAGCTTGGGAAGCTTGGGCAAAGATCAGTAAAAATTAAAACGGGGACTTAGGCTCTCTCCTATTCCTCAAGACTCTCCCTTTTTTTTTTTTCCTATCTTCTCCCTTCCCCACAAACCTACTAGGCTGGCAAAGATTCCAAATTACTATCCTACAACTTCCCCTCACACCCTAAAGGGGGAAAATAAAAAAAGGAAAACAAGGAAATAATCTCTAACACTTTTTTGCAAGCATGATAAATTTTAAGCTTCACAATATTATTTATACGTAATATAACCTAATTCACTGCATTATAAATAATATTTTAAGGAAGACACAGGAAGACTATTCTTTATTTTCTACATTTACATATTATGATGTTCATAGTATGACAGGGACGTGCACTCATAGGAGGCAGGGGAGCCAGTGCCTACCCTGACATATGTGGCCAAAGCTTAATTACATTTAAAAAAGTCCAAAAAAATAATAATTCCCCCCCCATGTAATGCTATGGAGAGGCAGGTACAGGAACGCTTCTCTCCATTGCAGTACATGGGTCAAAGAAAAAGCTGTGCTGCAGCACCACCTGTGTTCTGTCAATATATTAGCAGCAAAAATTGGGTCCAATAGGAGGCACCCCTCTTGATGCCTCCTGGCAAGTGATAGATATATAGATTAATCAGAAGGAGGATGCAGTGAGCAGGGTCATGTGACACAATTGGAAGCTGAGGTAACCTAAGAACAGATGACACCAAGCAGAAGAGTAAAGTAGTATTTTACATCTCTTGTGATTCACAAATTGTGTTCAGATACAGCTCATTAACAGGGGGGGGGGGCAGTAAGTGAGCATAACCCAATACTGATAGGAAGTCAAAGGATCAATTCAAATTAAAATCCATAATTTAAAACCCAGAGTTTGAAGTTAAGTGTACAGTGTCCACATTATTTAAATTAAAGTTTTTGACATTGAATATTGCTAAGCCTCCCTTTTTCATGGTTATTTTATTTAATTAGGTGCAAACCCCATATATGTTATGCCTGTTCAGTCAGAGGATGCAGTATCTATTTTTATTTTTCTCTGTGTCTCCATTTATTTAAAGACTGCTGTTAACTTGTAATTCACAAATCAATTGAAAGCTGTTGCATTGTGTTTTTAATATGTGCTGCTTTTATACAAGTTTATATTAATAAAAATGAGATAATGAGTCATTTAAAAAATATATGTAATTATTGCAGTTAAATGTTTTTAGAAATAATGCCAATGTAAAGTAACTGGTTAAACACATAGTCAAAGGGAGATATTTAAAATTAAACTTTCATGATTGAGGTAGAGCATGCTATTTTAATAGACTTTTCTAGTTATTTATATTTTGAGAATTGGCATCAACTGTTACTGGCCCCATGTCAGCAAATCAAATTAGTTTTTGAAAGGAACATGAAAGTCATAATTACATTTCCATCATTCAGATAGAAATTGCACAAAAAAATAAATAAATAAACTTTCTATTTTACTTTTATTATTATGTACTTCATTATTTTGGTATCCTTTGGTGTCCTTTGTTGAAGAGCATACCTAAGTGGGATGTGCACGTGCATTTCTTGAACACCATATTGCAGCAGCTGTGTTGGCAGTATTGATAACTTGTCCTTTGTGTAAAACTTGTATGGTAAATTATTTCTATTTTTACAATACAGTAGTGAGTAGAGAAGAGATTGTGTATCATTCTAATTGCTTAGTAACTGGCACTGTGCCACAGAATTGTGTGAGTGTGTATGTTAGCAGAGTGTGTGTGGGTCTCAGTGAGCAGAGTATGTGTGCTTTATTCTCCAGGTAATCAATACATTTCCAATGAGCTTTTGCTTTAGTGCAGTGTTTCTCAACAATGGTCCTCAAGTACCCCCAACAGGCCAGGTTTTCATTATAGCCAAATCGATGCACAGGTGAAGTAATCAGCTGATCAGTAACTCAGTGGTTACTAACTTGCTCTCACCCATCACCTGATTATGTCACCTGTGCACTGGTTCAGCTATCATTTAAACCTGCCCTGTTGGGGGTACTTGCGGCCCTCTGTACATGTGTTTCTCCGGCGTATCATATCTAGTGCCTCACCAGTCTCTGACCTCACTGCACGTCACGAATATTGGTTGCATTTTATTCGACACAGTTTGGAACCTTGTACTCTTTTTATTGACAAATTTGTGTTCTATCAATATGTTATACGGTTATGGGATATGTATATTCTCACATTTTTGTATGCTTCTAGGTCTATGTGACTTTGTGATTATGTATGCAACCTTATTGTTTTTTTGTGTCTTCAATAAAAATAATAATAATAAAAAAAAAAGAAAACAAGGTATGCAATATAAAAAACAAACAAAAAATAAAACACCCATAACCGCGCCCTAACTTGACAGGAGATATTATTAGTTCACATTCCAATGTTCTTCACATATAGAATGTACATTTTATTGCATATATATATATATATATATATATATATATATATATATATATATATACCTATACCTGTATCTATTGTAGACTTAAAGGTATAGATATCTATTTTACTTGAACATTATCATATATATATATATATATATATATATATATATATATATAAATATATATTTAAAGGGCAGTAAACCTAAAAAATAATGTTATATAATTCTGCACAGTGCAGAATTATATAACATTATTTTAGTGTTATCGTTATAAACCCTTTAATTCCCTTTTAATTTTTTTAAAATATGTCCGTTTTTCAGACCCGCTCTTTGTACTCTGCTGAGCGGGTCTGTTTTTTTACACAGCGCATCGGGCCAGCTGTATAGTCACAGCCCGGCCCGACCGCGCCATAACACTAAGTGCAGCTCACTCCTGCTCTGTCTGACAGCAGGAGCGAGCTGCACTTAGTGTTATGGAGCGGTCGGGCCGGGCTGTGACTATACAGCTGGCCCGATGCGCTGTGTAAAAAAAACGGACATATTTTAAAAAAATGAAAAGGGAATAAAAGGGTTTATAACGATAACATTAAAATAATGTTATATAATTCTGCACTATGTGCAGAATTATATAACATTATTTTTTAGGTTTACTGACACTTTAATAATAAAAAGTACATTATTTTCTATGTGAAGAAAATAGGAATCTAAAATATTCGCATCAAGGTTCACAATTTTGGACTAACACGATCGGATTGGCGTACATGAAGAATTGCTAACTTCAATGCACGTTATTGAAATATTACATTTAAAAAAATTCAAAAATAATAAATGTTAAGAAATATTATTAAATATACCGTAAAATATGCAATGTAATCTATGGAATATGTATGTTTTTTTATAGTATGTTTAATATTATTTAATAATTTCTACTAATATTTTTAAATATTTTATATTAAATATTTCAATAACACACATTTACATTTGCAATTCTTCATAAGCGCTAACCCAACCGCGTTAGTCCGCAATTGCGAACCCCGATGCACATTAAGCATATTATACATTCCTATGTTCTTAACATACACCTAGATTGCGAGTTTTGCGTTACGGTTTTAAAGCTGAATAAATGTCAATTTCAGTGTAAAAACAGTAATGCAGCCATTAGGAGTCTTGTCGGTATAGCTATACCGCAAGTATTTTAGCCTGTAACGCAACGTCAATCCCGCACTAAAACAAATGATGTTTTTGAGTGGGATTTCCATAGCGCCGGTATTAAAAGTTGTGCGGTGAGGCTAAAATGCTTGCGTTCCAGCCTATACCAACACGATCCATTCCGCTATATGAGAGCAGTAGTTGAGTTTTGCGCAACAAAACTCTTACACAAAACTCATAACTAAAATGTTACAAAGTACACTAACACCCATAAACTACCTATTAACCCCTATTCCGCCGTCCTCCCGCATCGCAAACACTATTCAAAACATATTAACCTCTAAACTGCCACTCCCAACATCGCTGCCACTAATACAAATTATTAACCCCTATTCCGCCGCTCCCGACATCGCCACCACTATAATAAAGTTATTAACCCCCATTCCCCCACACCCTAACATGGCCAACACTATAATAAAGCTATTAACCCCTATCCCCCCGCTCCCCAACATTGCCACCACTAAATAAATGTATTAACCCCTAAACCTCTGGCCTCCCACATCACGCCACTAAATAAACCTATTAACCCCTAAACCGCCAGCCCCCTACATCGCAAAAAAATAAATTAAACTATTAACCCCTAAACCTAACAACCCGCTAACTTTAAATTAAAATTACAATATCCCTATCTTAAAATAAATAAAAACTTACCTGTGAAATTAAAAATACTAAGTTTAAACTAACAATTAACCTAAGATAGCTATTATACTAAAATTAAAATAACTATCAATTAAATAAACAAAATTAGACATTAAAATGAACCTACTACTAAAAAAGTTTGTCTAAAATTACAAAAAATAATAAATACTAAATTACAAAAAATAACTAACACTAAATAAGAAAAATATCAAACGAAATTATCCAAAATAAAAACAATTACACCCAATCTAATAGCCCTATCAAAATAAAAAAGCCCCCCCAAAATAAAAAAAACCTAGCCTACAATAAACTTCCAATAGCCTTTAAAAGGGCCTTTTGTATGGCATTGCCCTAAGTTAAACAGCTCTTTTACTTGTAAAAAATACAAAGACCCCCCAACAGTAAAACCCACCATCCAACCAACGCCCCAAAATAAAAAACCTAACTCTAACAAAAACCTAAGCTACCCATTGCCCTGAAAAGGGCATTTGTATGGGCATTGCCCTTAAAAGGGCATTCAGCTCTTTTACATTGCCCTTAAAAGGGCATTCAGCTCTTTAAAAAAAAAAAGGCCCAAACCCTAATCTAAAAAAAAAACACCTCAAAAAAGTAAAAAAAACTAACACTAACCCCCAACGATCCACTTACAGTTTCTGAAGTCTGGACATCCAGGCGGCGAGAAGTCTTCATCCAGGCGGCGAGGTCTTCATCCATCCAGGTGGCGTCTTCTATCTTCATCCAGACGGCATCTTCTATCTTCATCCCGTCGGCGTCTTCTAATCTTCATCCTGGCGGTGCAGAGCGAGTCCATCCTTGAAGACATCCGGCGCGGAGCGTCCGCTTTATACGGTCACCGGTGTACACTGAATCTTCAATGCAAGGGAGCCTTTTCAAAATGGCGTCCCTTGCATTCCTATTGGCTGATTTGATTTTTGAAATTCAAATCAGCCAATAGGATGAGAGTTACTGAAATCCTATTGGCTGTTCAAATCAGCCAATAGGATGAGAGCTACTGAAATTCTATTGGCTGATTTGAATAGCCAATAGAATTTCAGTAGCTCTCAAAAATACATATCTATACCTATATATCTATAAGAATGCATGTACCAGTACAGGTGTGTGTATATATATATATATATATATATATATTTATTATAAAAAGTACATTATCCTGTAAGTGAAGAACATTGATATGTGAAATATGTACAGTACATATACAATAAAACACATTGGGCTAGATTACAAGTGAGGCACAAACGGTTTTACGCTAGCGATGTTTTTGTAAAGCTTTTTCATTCAGCTGATATTACAAGCTGAGTGAAATCGCGATTGCGCTAGCTAAATCACATTTACACTTCAATCCTTACTGCAATCTCAGAGCTGTTTTCAGAAACAAAAAAGTTGCACAAAACACTTCAAAAATACATTACAAAGTACAGTTACACTCATATTTACACTTTCTAAAAAGATTATTTAAAATAAATATTGCATGAAAAAGCTATAAGGGTTCAAAGATATGAGGTTTCAGGTGTAAGAACAAAAAGTCAGGCAAATGGCTTTAACCCCTTAAGGACCAGGCATTTCAGACTAAAACTTCCCCAAAAGACCAGAGTAGATTTAGCATTTTGCCATCACTCAATTTAAACAGAAATAGAGCCATGTTTTTTTTTATTTACCTATCAAAACTACATATTTTGTTAGTAGACAACCCAAAGTATTGATCTAGGCCCATTTTGGTATATTTCATGCCACCATTTCACCACCAAATGTGATCAAATAAAAAAAATCATTAACTTTTTTCACAAACTTTGGCACAAATGGTTGTAGAAGCTTCTCTGGGATCTCCTTTGTTCAGAAATAGCAGACATTTATGGCTTTGGTGTTGCTTTTTGGTAATTAGAAGGCCGCTAATTGCAGCTGCGCACCACATGTTTATTATTCCCAGCAGTGAAGGGGTTAATTTGGTAGATTGTAAGGTTCATTTTAGCTTTAGTGTAGAGATCAGCCTCCCACTTTAGTGTAGAGATTAGCCTCTCACCTGACACTTCTCACCCCCTGATCCCTCTCAAACAGCTCTCTTCCCTCCCCCACCCCCCAATGGTTACCTCCATCTTATGTACTGGCAGACAGTCTGCGAGTATGCAGTATTAGACCTTTTTTAAAAAAAAAATATATAATTATGTTCTTCAGGGTAGGATTATACCCTTACCTTCCCACCTCCCTGATCCCTCCCAAAAAGCTCTCTAACCCTCCCCCATTTAACTTATTACCAGCAACGTAGGTACTGGCAGCTGTCTGCCAGTACCTATTTTTCCCAAATTTGCCAACTTAGTTTAATAAAATTAAAACAAAACACACATTTTTTTTCTTTTTTTTCTGTAGTGTAGCTGCCCCGCACCTCATTTACCCCCTCCTAGATCAATTTCCCACCCTCTTCTCCCACCTCCTCAGCATGATCCCCCTCTCCCTCCTCCCTTCTTCCCCATTCCTGCCGCTCTGAGGTTTTTTTTTCATAGTGTAGAGGTCCCCCCTTCCCGCCTCCTCCAGCGATGGGCTGCCCACCGCCTCCATCCTTACCCTCCCACCCACCAACGATTGGCACCACCCCTCTCTGCATCGGTACCTCTGCCCATCTATTTCTGCACTACCCAACTCGTGGGGCATGCAGAAATAGCATGATCTTGCTACTTTTAGCGAGATTGCGGCAGAGACAGGCCCAGGATAGCAGCCTCATACAGGGTACAGCTCTGGTCGTTAAGGGGTTAAAATTGAGAAACATACATATACATTGCTAAAGAGGTATTTTTATGTATATATAAATATATCTATATATACTGTATATGTGCAAACATACACATATTTAAACATGTCTATGTATGCATATATATGTTACAGCCTTTTTTTTTGTCAAACACCTAATACCATAATACCATCTATCTTTGAGCACTTATAAAAAAATGTTGTCATTTTTATCACACAGTGTTTATATGTGTGAAACTGTACTTTTACATGTATTTATGTTGTGTTCAGGGGTCAAGTTGAGCAGGAACGCATGGAAACTGAGTTCGCAGGAGGAACTTAGTTCCCACTGGACAGAGAACAGAAACACTTCAGTAAACACTGCTGGTGAGAGGAGCTGGAACACAGTCTGGTTAGAGGGAAAGTGAGATCCTCTAGTATTGGGCAGTAACACTTCCTACAATAAACTAAATGCAAGCCTGTCAGCGGTCCTGCTGTGTTATCACCCCGCACTGTGTGGAACACATGGTGCTTACATTTCTGTGTGGCTTACTCTTGGGTTATTTAGCTCTTCTCAGCAGAAGTAAGACTATTGAATCTTAAGTGGGTAAGACTCTGTGTCAGAGGAGGATTCTCAGGCCCAAAGGCAGCCATTCAACCTTTCATTTGATTTAATTTGCTTTCATTAACCTAAGTGTTTAGATTATATACATATAAATACAGTGTGTGTTTATATATATATATATATATATATATATATATATATATATATATATATATATATATACTGTGTGTATGTATATATATATATATATATATATATATATATATATATATATATATAAAAATATATATTAATTGCGAGGGGGTGGAAGTCTTAGTGAGTTCCCACACTTTTTTTTGTAGGACTTGACCCCTGGTTGTGTTTAATGTAACTTTTTTTCTTCCCCTACCCTTTACGTGAGCTCTAAAGTCATGCTAACCCGAAGAGTGTAAACCGTTATTGCGCTGTAGAAAAACTCGGAATATGCACTCTATTTCTGTTGCATGCAAAAATATGAGAAAAACCTGATATGTGTTGCGTAGTACAGTTAGCGAGCAACTCATAATCTAGCCCTTAATTTGTTGCCAATGATCCATTTTACCTGCTGGAGTATATTCAATTGTTCACAAGTAGCTCCTTTACCCATATTTCGGCATTTGAAATAGCTGATTGTCAGGGTTCTGTGACTGTTCCTTTAATACTCAGATTACCTCCTCCTAGTCATGATTGGTTGCTACTCCTTTATTACAGGTGATCACACAGGAGACAGTGCTTAGTATTGTGACTAGTTTCCCTGAGACTATTAGGACACAAAAGCCTTGGATTAAAACTTATTGTTATAAGATTTCTACTAACTTTATTTCTACCCTTGCATAGGAAACAAACTGCCTCCTCAGTGCTGTGAACTCGCTAACATTTCCCAAGCATTCAGAATAATACTGGCAGAAAGGACACTCTTCTATCAGTGGGGTAAAACTCTACAGTTTAACAATTGACGTTATCATCTGAACCGCTGCCTTACCTGCTTTTCAGTACAGCGTAACAGCAAGACCGGACCTCCTTGCATACTGTGACGTCACATCCTGTTGCTTCCGCATCGGAACGCTGCCACTGATTGTGAATCTGACAACGGAGCAAGTCGCTTGTCTTCAGGCCGTTGACATTTGGACTCAGGTACATGCTTGTAAGCTATATTCAATATGTACTACATCTGATATAACGGAATATCACTGGAAAAGGGTTTTTCTGATTTCAAAAGTAATTTCTGCTGTTTATTAACTGTTGTCACAACCACAACCAGTCAGCTTAATAAAACACACTTTCATTGAGCCCTTGAAACATACCCCGGCCATTTGCCAAGTGTCTAAATATTTCTCAAACTGATAGTACTTATCTGTATTACCATTAAATACAGACTTTGTGAATTAACTAATTAACTATCACTAAAAAGGTAGAATCCACTTCCCAGTAGTGGATTCATTTAACTTTAGTGAAACAAACCATTATTTTAAAATTATGCTCTGCAGTTGAGTTCCACTATCTACCAATTTAAGTGTTTTTATATAATACTAAGCCCAAAAAGAAATGGAACCAGCAGATCTTCCTCAGATTGTGTACAACCTTTCACAAAAGGTTCATCAGCTAGCTCAAGGTCTCCATGATTTGCAAGTTGAAAATGTGGCTTTTAAGAAATGTTATAAGGGATTCGATTGCTGTAAAATCCAACCAATTGGATATGAATATAGAACCTCAAGTGTCCTTGCCAGTTCTTTTCTCAGGAAACCGGAAGGCATATAGGCAGTTTAAAAACGCTTGCCATCTGCTTTTTTCTCTGAAACCCAGAACTTACCCCACTGAGAGAGTAAAAGTCCTAACAACTATTTCCTTTCTCAGAGGGGAACCCAGAAATTGGGCAGACAGGTTTTTTCGAAACTAAGGATCCCATACTAGGATCACTGGATGCTTTCTTTTCATGCATGGATGAATTATTTCAAGACACTGACATACAGCTTACAGCAGAGACCTCCATGAGGAGTCTCAAACAAGGGAAGAGACCCGTGGAGGAGTATATCACGAACTTTAAACAGTTCGCTATGGACTCACTCTGGAATCCGATTGCCCTCCGCAATCAATTCCGTCTGGGCCTCTCTGAGGCACTCAAGGACGAATTTGCTCAGATTGAGTTGCCAAAGACCCTTGATGATTTCATGAGAATGGCTACCCAGATTGACCGCCGCTTACGGGAGAGAAAGGCAGAAAAATATTCAACTGACATTAAACCAAAGACTAACATCACATCTGCTATCAGCTCCTCCTATACTCCCTCTAAACCGCAGGCTGAGGCAATGGAGATAGGGTTCTTGAGAAGACCTCTTAGCCCTGAAGAGAAACTCCGCAGGAAGGTAAAAAACCTTTGTATGTATTGCGTAAGTCCATCCCATAACGTACAGGACTGCACAATCTTGATGAAGAGTAAGAAATGTAAGTCTAAATACATATTCACCTCTGTACAGCCTCAACTTAAACCTTCTTACTTTACATTGTCTCTTTCTCTACAGCTGGATCAAAGCCTATTGATGATTGAGGATGCCATAATTGATTTTGTAGCTTCTGGGAACTACATTGACCTTCAATTCTGTATAAAGAACAAGATTCCCCTCATCTTCTAGGTTATAGATGGGTCCCCTATGGTTTCCGGCCCTATAACCCAAGAGACAATTCCAGTATGTGTTAACATCTCTGGCAACACTGAATTGCTGTCTTTTGACGTGTTACCCTCTCCCCACTTCACTTTGGTCTTGGGGTTGAAGTGGCTTCAACTTCATAACCCTACTATTGTTTGGTACCCTTTTCAAATAAAATTTACTTCAGTTTATTGCAGAGATACATGTTTCCATGGTCCTTTATTGTTGCATTCAATTACTCACAGATGGCTTACCTTTAGAGTATAAAGATTTTGAATATATTTTCAGTAATACTGAGGCTGAGACCCTACCACCTCATAGGATCTACGATTGCCCTATAGAGCTTCAACCTGGAGCCAGAATTCCTTTCGGGCATCTATACCCCCTAAGTCATCTAGAATTAGAGCATCTGAAGCAATATTTAGAAGAGAACTTAAAAAAGGGCTTAATCAGAGCCTTCACGTCCCCAGCTGGCACTGGAATATTCTTCGTACGCAATAAGGATTCGAGTCTCAGGCCGATAATTGATTACTGCAGAAAAAATGTGTAACAGGAGCACCAGGTGAAGTGATAAAAATATAAATTTTTATTAAATGCAAAAGGGTATATACCCCGGGTAAGAACACACAAAAAAGAAAAAAGTAACAAACAGATGAACAATGGCTGACCGGTTTCGGCTGTTGCCTTACTCCTAGCCTGCTTAAAACAGATTGACAGTTACTGCCTTAAAAACCCTCATCTGTGTTACCATTGGTTCAGGGGCACACGCCCCAAAATCTCAGCTTCATTCAATTAAATGATCATTAAATGACACCTGAATCTCTACAGTACATGGTTCACAAAAAGTATGCAAATATACAAAAACAAAACTAATACACCTTAACACTCTTAGAGTTTCGAATAATGTTGATCTTTGTTCTGTTATTGTGTCTGAATATGAATTTATGCATGCTGTGATTGTGTGCATGCTAAAACATATACCAGTGTACAAGTAGTTGTTAAACTTGCCGTTAAACTTGCCGTTCGCTCCAGCTGTGTGTGAAAGTGCTTAATGTTTTATTCATTTAGGAGGGACACTTTAGTCCGTATCATATGCTTTAGTGAATGATAGATTTTTTAAAGTTTTTTTTTTTTTTTTTTTTTTTTGCATTTAGCCTCGTTTGTTATCGTCCGCTCACTGCTGTGTGGCTTGTAAAGGGTGGCCGCCCATGTCATTGTTCAAAACATTCTGATAGGTTGAAAATCGTAAGATTTGGCCAATCACTCTGCAAGTCTCACTGCACAAGTCTGGAACGGAGAAACACAGTTTCCTATTGGGTCCCTACGCATTGTCACAAGATCCTACACGCCAATTCCAGCGACAATTGGTCTCCCTTGTGGACGATGGGGTAGAGATGGGTTATATGGATCAGGAAACTAAGAATTATCTTCTGATACAAAATCCTGGCATTCCTGTGTTTAATCACCTACCCAAGATTCACAAGTCTATAGAGAATGTTCAAGGGAGACCAATTGTAAGCGGAATTGGTTCCCTCCTAGAGCACTTGTCAGAATGGCTGGATGGTATCCTACAACCCATGGTAAGCACCCTTTGGAGTTAGCTGTCAGACACGAAGCATGTACTAAACTTACTCTCTGAAATCACCTGGCAGAGCAACTTCAAATGGTTGACAGTGGATGTAAGATCCCTGTACTCCACCATACCCCATGAGAAAGGCCTTGAGGCCCTGGAATTTTTTCTATCTAGAAAATATACACATGATCAGGATTTTATAGATTACGTACTGAGGGTAACCAAATTCCTCCTGACTCACAATTATTTCCTGTTTGAGGGGAAATTCTTTCTCCAGAGGCGTGGGACGGCAATGGGGGCCAAGTTTGCCCCCTCCTATGCCAACCTCTTCATGGGGTGGTGGGAGCTCTCCCACGTCTTTGGAGAGAGGAATCCCGTCAGGCAGGGGATAGTCTGGTACAGGCGCTTTATAGATGACCTTCTTTTCATCTGGCAAGGTCCCCTTCAGGATTTGGAGGAATTTGTGAAGGGATTAAATAACAATACTGTGGGAATCAGCTTTACCTCAGAGATTCAACAACACAAAGTAAATTTTCTAGATATTACACTCAAAGGAGTAGCAGGCCACAAGATAATTACAGAGACCTATCGAAAACCAATCACAAGGAACTCTCTATTGCATGCCTCAAGTTGCCACCCCAGGAGAGTGTTCAGGGGTGTAGCAAGAGGGCAGTTCATCCGCTTAAAAAGAAATTGTACGAGTTACAGTACATATGAACAACAAGCGGATGAACTGTCGGACAGACTGTTAGAAAGAGGATACCCCAGGTCAATTATTTCGAAAGAGAGGAATTCTGTCACCAAGATCAGTAGAACTGACCTTCTAAAACAGAATAGAAAAGAGACTGAAAGGAAAATCGAGAAGAAAATCACATTCTCGACGGATTACTCTCAGCAGTATACCCAGATATGCCAGATCATTAAGAACAATTACCAGCTTTTGCTAGCTGATGATGCTCTTAAAGAAACTGTGTCAGAGGGTATCAGATGCACCTACAGAAGAAACAGGACTATAGGCAACATGGTTGCACCTACGATATTAAAACAAGAACAGACGGATGGGTCTTCTTGGTTAAGACTTAATGGTACCTTTAGGTGCAACCATTTTACCTGCAAGGCCTGTGAAAGGGTTACTACTACAGGGGATACTTTTTGTTCCCTGGTCACAGGTGAGAATTTTCAAAAGAAGCTATGCCTGAATTGCAGGTCAACCTTCGTGGTGTATCTGATCTCATGTACACATTGTGCGCTCCAATATGTAGGACTCACAACGAGGGAAGCTAGAGTCAGGATTAAAGAACACTTGCTGGATATAAAAGAAGGTGCTCTCACCACTCCATTAATCAATCACTTTTCGAATGTTCACAATAAAGATAAGAGATTCTTTACGTGGACAATCATTGAGAGAGTACCTATCCAGACCAAAGGGGGAGATAGGACTCGTAAATTGGGTGAGAGAGAGGCCTTCTGGATATTTCGTTTAAAAACGAGAGTTCCAGAAAGCCTCAACACAGAATTTGATTTAATTAATTTTTGGTAACCTAGGCTAGTTCACACCACACATAGCAAATCAAAAAATGCCATACCTGGTATCTTTTGATTTCCCTAGTTGAATTGTTCCTTTTTAGTATCATTCTTTAATTAAACCACTGCACAATGCAGTTTATTCCTCCATTTTATATTCAAATTATAATTTAGGTCTAATATCTTTATTTGGTAACTATCTTTCCTTAGATAATAGGCACACTGTATGGGGACCACTCATTACACTATAAGCTAGATAGTTACAATCTAGATATTACACTACAAGCTATTTACATCATACCTTAATATCTCCTTAAACTGGCAGCATTATCTTGTATTAGGAACTTGTAGATCCTAGACTTTAGTTCTCTATCTATTCATTGTTTGTCATATTTTTACCCCATTAAACTTATTTTTCCGCATGGAATGAAAAGCTAATTGCAGATTTTACCCACAGTCGGTTGCTAACAAAAATGCATATGTTACGAATAGGAGGATACTGCAAGCGTAGGGACCCAATAGGAAACTGTGTTTCTCCGTTCCAGACTTGTGCAGTGAGACTTGCAGAGTGATTGGCCAAATCTTACGATTTTCAACCTATCAGAATGTTTTGAACAATGACATGAACGGCCACCCTTTACAAGCCACACAGCAGTGAGCGGACGATAACAAACGAGGCTAAATGCAAAAAAAAAAAAAAAAAAAAAATTTTTAAGGTAAACTTTAAAAAATCTATCATTCACTAAAGCATATGATACGGACTAAAGTGTCCCTCCTAAATGAATAAAACATTAAGCACTTTCACACACAGCTGGAGCGAACGGCAAGTTTAACGGCAAGTTTAACAACTACTTGTAAACTGGTATATGTTTTAGCATGCACACAATCACAGCATACATAAATTCATATTCAGACACAATAACAGAACAAAGATCAACATTATTCGAAACTCTAAGAGTGTTAAGGTGTATTAGTTTTGTTTTTGTATATTTGCATACTTTTTGTGAACCATGTACCGTAGAGATTCAGGTGTCATTTAATGATCATTTAATTGAATGAAGCTGAGATTTTGGGGCGTGTGCCCCTGAACCAATGGTAACACAGATGAGGGTTTTTAAGGCAGTAACTGTCAATCTGTTTTAAGCAGGCTAGGAGTAAGGCAACAGCCGAAACCGGTCAGCCATTGTTCATCTGTTTGTTACTTTTTTCTTTTTTGTGTGTTCTTACCCGGGGTATATACCCTTTTGCATTTAATAAAAATTTATATTTTTATCACTTCACCTGGTGCTCCTGTTACATATTTTTTCTGCAGTTCTCAAAAAGGCCAGACAGTGAGAACAGGTAAGGATAAATACTGTGAGAGGTAGCTAGAAGCTTGCTGCATTAGACTGCAACATTAAAGGGACAGCTGGGAAACCACGGATGCTGTAAAGAAGAAATACTTCATATGTCCAGCTAAAGCATTTTTGCTATATCATTGCTAAAAGCCGGAGGTGAGCAGAATAGGACGGACATCCCCAACATAGGGGACACAGCACCTAAGAACAAGGCTGCCCCTTTTCCTTGGAGGCAGTGAGTGGTGAGTCACCTTTATTACAAAATTTCATCTACAGTGGATTGTTACTGCCTCATTGGAATCTGAATGGTGGGAGGTGTTTTGGGGGGAAACACCGCCATCCTAGTGTATGTACATATATACACCTTATACAGTCTATTTGCACAGCAGCTTTTAACAACGTACTATTGAACTGAATCTTCTGTCCTTACAGATTTTTTCATATATTTACTTAATACACACACCCAACCTATTTCCCCCCCACTCTTTTCATGTTAACGATAATTGATTACCGCGAGCTTAATAAATGTACAATCAACAACAGGTACCCATTACCTCTAATTCCTGAGATGATAGAAAGACTCTCAGAAGCAACTATATTCTCTAAGCTAGATTTACGAGGGGCATACAACCTCATAAGGATAAAGGAGGGCCATGAGTGGTTGACGGCATTCAGGACCAGGTATGGCCTATTTGAATATCTCGTGATGCCATTCGGCCTGTGTAATGCCCCTGCCACGTTCCAACATTTCATTAATGATGTGTTTCATGATTTTTTGGACGTGTGTCTTGTCATTTATTTAGATGACATACTTATCTATTCAAGAACGAAAGAAGAACATATAAAACACGTACGACGGGTGCTCTCCAGACTTAGAGCACACAAATTATATGCAAAACCTGAAAAATGTATGTTCCACCCTAAACAAGTTTCATTCCTGGGATATAATATTTCCCCAGCCGGCATTCAAATGCAGAAAGAAAAGGTTGCCGCTGTGGTAGAATGGCCAGAACCTAAGTCTAAAAAGGAATTACAACGATTTTTAGGTTTTTCTAATTATTATAGAAAATTCATTAAAAACTTCTCCACAAAAATCTTGAAACTTCAGATTCCTTCTAAAAAGATGGCTAGTCTCTTCATCGGACCATTCCCTATACAACGGATCATCAACAAAAACGCCATGAGATTGCAACTCCCGAACTCTATCAAGATACATCCCACGGTACACGTTTCTTTGTTGAAACCCTACATACGGACAAGGGATGACCGGGTTCTGTTACCTCCAGCAGTACCCGTCCTTGCTGAAGATGAATATGAGGTTGAGTATATTCTAGTTTCCAGGTATTATAAGGGGGTTCTGCAGTATCTGTTGAGGTGGAAGAATTATTCAGCTGATGAGGACTCTTGGGAACCTGTCTCCAACCTTATCTCCCCTCGCTTGCTGTCTTTGTACCATCGCAGACACCCAGACCATCCACGTCCTGTCGCTGTGGAACAGCTCCCTTAAGAGGGGGGTCATGTCAGGGTTCTGTGACTGTTCCTTTAAGACTCAGATTACCTCCTCCTAGTCATGATTGGTTGCTCCTCCTTTATTACAGGTGATCACACAGGAGACAGTGCTTAGTATTGTGGATAGTTTCCCTGAGACTATTAGGACACAAAGCCTTGGATTAAAACTTATTGTTATAAGATTTCTACTAACTTTATTTCTACCCTTGCATAGGAAACAAACTGCCTCCTAAGTGCTGTGAACTCGCTAACATTTCCCAAGCCTTCAGAATAATACTGGCTGAAAGGACACTCTTCTATCAGTGGGGTAAAACGCTACAGTTTAACAATTGACATTATCATCTGAACCGCTGCCTTACCTTCTTTTCAGTACAGCGTAACAGGTCTAACAGCAAGATCGGACCTCCTCGCATACTGTGACGTCACATCCTGTTGCTTCCGCATCGGAACGCTACCACTGATTGTGAATCTGACAACGGAGCAAGTCGCTTGTCTTCAGGCCGTTCACATTTGGACTAAGGTACATGCTTGTAAGCTATATTCAATATGTTCTACATCTGATATAACGGAATATCACTGGAAAAGGGTTTTTCTGATTTCAAAAGTAATTTCTGCAGTTTATTAACTGTTGTCACAACCGCAACCAGTCAGCTTAATAAAACACACTTTCAGTGAGCCCTTGAAACATACCCGGCCATTTGCCAAGTGTCTAAATATTTCTCAAACTGATAGTACTTATCTGTATTACCATTAACTACAGACTTTGTGAACTAACTAACTAATTAACTATCACTAAAGGTAGAATCCACTTCCCAGTAGTGGATTCATTTAACTTTAGTGAAACAAACCATTATTTTAATATTATACTCTGCAGTTGAGCTCCACTGCCTACCAATTTAAGGTTTCTTATACTGATTTAGGGCTAAATTATTATTATTAACTGAACTAGAAATAAGCTTTTTGCGCATCTAGTTGAACTCAAAGTTGAAAAGTAAACAGTTTTTACTTGCATGCTAACCCGACAATCGTAAAAAGCCTAATTTACAATATCACCCACGTGATAACGTATTCCCCCATAGAAGTAAATTGAGCAAAAAAGTGGGAAAAAAAACACCCTACTCAAGTGTGCTAACATGAAAATATGAATATTTCATATTCCAATGTTCTTCACATAGAAAAATGTGTTCTATTTATTCATAAATAAAATTTTTTTAGATATATCTGATGCTATTTTGGTACAATATCTATCTATCTATCTATCTATCTATCTATCTATCTATCTATCTATCTATCTATCTATCTATCTCTCTCTATATATATATATATATATATATATATATATATATATATATATATATATATATACACATACAGTCATGTCATTGGCACCCCTGCATTTCTGCCAGATAATGCCCCACTTTGCCCAGAAAATTGTTGCAATTACAAATGTTTAGGCATTCTCATGTTTATTTCTTTTGCTTGTATTGGTATGACACAAAGAAGTGGAGAATAAAAGTCAAATCTGACACATTCCACAGAAAACTCCAAAAATGGACTGGACAAAATTATTGGCACCCTCAATTTAATATTTGGTAGCACACCCCTTGGAAAACAATTTCTGAAATCAATCACTTCCTGTAACCATCAATGAGTTTCTTACACCTCTCTACTGCAATTTTGGACCACTCTTCTTTCGCCAACTGTTTGAGGTCTCTCAGATTGGAAGGGTTCCTTTTCCCAACTGCTGTTTTGAGATCTCTCCACAGGTGCTCTATGGGAATGAGATCTTGATTCATTGCTGGCCAGTTCAGTACTCTCCAGCGCTTTGTCTTAAACCATTTCTGGGTGCTTTTTGACATGTGCTTTGGGTCATTGTCCTGCTGTAAGACCCATGACCTCTGACGGAGACCCAACTTTCTGACACTGGGCCCTACATTGCAGAAGTCTACCAGAATTCTTTGGTAAACTTCAGGACATTACACTGTAATTTAAAAGGCTTTATTTTTCACAGCAATAACAAACAGGCAGTTCATTTTCAAAAGAGGGAAATCCTTCCTCTGCAGCAAAGTTAAATACTTTTAAATGTGTCCCAGCACTTCACAGCATTCTACAAGTGCTTTGTAAAAACAATGTCCTTTTACAGTTCACAGGAACAAAAGTCTTTTACACAGTGTAACAAACACACACACCAGCTTCTGTAGCTGTGTAACTCTCTCTCAAGGTCTAAGTGAGGCTCACAACTTCTAATTAGCCACACCTGTGATTAGCTGCTGGACAGCTTCACAGCTGTCTGGGATAATGGCCCACCCTCTCTCCAATTATCCCAAACCCCAGGGACCCAGAACACAGTTTATCAACTGCATAATCAAATACACACTCTTTCTCCCTGGGGTTTTAACTGAAAGGAGAAATAGCATGTACAATGCTTGGTCTTAAATATCTTCCATCTATAACCAGGCCTTGCTTTCTGTCACATATCCTCCCCCCCAGCTCACACCCAGTGGGTTGAGCGACCATGGACATCAATGAATGTACCCGAGACAAACCATCAGCATTGCCCTGCAAAAGACCAGCCCTGTGCTCAACAGTAAAATTGAAGGGTTGCAAGCTAAGAAACCACCTAGTAACCCTTGAATTTGTTTCCTTATTCTGACTCATCCATGTGAGAGGAGCATGATCTGTTATTAATTTAAATTTTCTTCCCAACAGATAGTACCTGTTAGGGGTAATATGAACCTGACGGCAGCCATCTTGTTTCTCGCAGCCATTTTGTAATGAATAGACTTGATTATACTGGGTTATTATGTAGTGAGAACTATATGCATGTTATGATAGTTTCCTTAGCTGTTCGGCCTTGCCAATGTACTCTGGCCCTACGCCCAGAAATAAGATAGAATAAGATAATGTAAATAAGATGGTTCAGAAACCTTGCTGTCTCCGCAGAAGTTAGCCTGTTATGACTATGTAATTATTGTTATGAGAAACTCATGTTCCAGTTTTTCCTTGTATTTTGCTCTGTATAACTGTGTAAGATGACGCGGTCCTAACGTGTCATCCCCTTAACCCTGTATGTTACTATAAGAAAGGCTTGCACTGTGCAATAAACAGAATTGGCTTTCGATCATAATGCTGCGTGGTCTGAGTCATTCTAAGGGGCCCTTATCAGATAATCTACATATGCCTCAGGTGGTACACTGGCCCCGTGGCTTCAGCCTGACCTGACACTTACCCCCTTGGGGGGACACTTAACAATTTTGGCGTCAGTTTGTGGGATTCGCAGTGAGTAAGTATGAGTGCTTTTACCATGCTTTCCTTCTGTGAATTTGAACCTAAATTTAGTCTGGTAATAGGTGTTGATAATATATGATAAAGGGTTAAAGGGGTTCCTGTGGTTGAAGCACAGGTTTGCGGAGGTTATAGTCCTGCCGGCAGTTGTGATACCCCTCCAGACAGGTGTAGAGTCCTGTGCTGGGGTACGACAGGTATTGTGAGTCCTGTCTGTGATAAGCGCGCAAGAAATATATGAATGCCAGTTGACGGTGAGCTTTTAAGATAAGCTCCTCTGGGCAAAGGTGACAGTGAGTGAGTCTCACGTATGTTAAAGTTTCCCATATTCATTCCCATAATAGAGTTTTGTTACCCACCTGAAGCTCATGTTGATATCTGATGCTTGCTTTGCTTTGTTTCGTTTGTGTTTTTTTATGCTGTGCGTAGAAAATATTAAGTGGCTGTGCATGTTTTTATTGTGGCTATTATTGTGTTGAGAAATGGGAACTGCTTATAGATAAGAATGCACAGAGAAAATTACATGTAGAAGGTAAAAGAAAAGGAGAGTTAATAGTTTCTGCAAAAGACAGAAATATTTTTAAAACACTGTCAGTGAGTACTGCTGTGTGATAAATAGAGAAATCTCTGTGTTAAAGAATGTAGCAGGCAAAGAAGGGGGGCCACCACTGAGCGCGCACATAGATCAGAAGAAAAAAAAAAAGAGAGAAGAAACTGTTACAGTAGCTCTGTTTGTAAGACTTTTGTTTGCTTGCAGTAATGAAAAGGAAATTTAGGAAATTGTGTATATTGAGATGCATAATGTGTGATGGTCTGTAGGTTCTCACTGTGGGATGAGTGTAACAGATTTGCTTTGAACCAAAAACAGAATGTATTATTTGAAAATGATTGTCCCAAGCCGTGCAAAAATGGCCATTTTGCGGGGTTTCGGAAAAAAAAAAAAAAAAGAATACATTTTGGACTTGGTGACAGGTTAATCTGGTAAATTTTATATGTATGTCATACGCTATGAAATAGATGCTTTTCTGAGAAAGGAAAAAAGGGAGTGAAAGTGGCTTTGAAAGTGCGATGGTGTGTGATTTTTTGTCACGCTCTGGTAAATATGAAACTGTTTCTGGTATGATTAATGGGTTAACATATGTTGTATTTGTAAGGTCTGTGCACGGAGTTAGCGCACCTAATGACATATAGTTATAAGCTGTAATTGAAAATTTATCTAAAAGTGCGTCCGTTTTTGTTGCAAGTACATTAATCTGCAGGTCATGCTACAGTACAGAGGTGAAATTTGTGTGGTAAATCATACAAGCAGCCTAAATTATGGTTCGGATATACATATGTAATTTGCGTGATGAATGGTTAGTCCTTAAAGGGACAGTTCACTGTAACAAGGTGTTGCTATTAATGTATTGTCCATGACTTGTTATACAAGCTGCATAGTATAACATATAGGAGAAATTGCATTTGCAAGTTTATTTGTATATTTATGAAGTAGCTGGTTTTATGCTTTAAAAACACAGTTGATTGCAATGGGTTGAATTTTAGATAATAAGAATATCTCATTATCTTATATTTGTCTGTAAAATCAGAGCTCAGTGCGTAGACGGAGCAATAGAAAATTGTCATTTTCTTATTTAAAGGACCAGTGCAATAACACTGTATTAGTAGTTTGCTAAATATATTTTAAGAGACCTTTCTTTGTATATATTTATTTTAAATTTGCTGTTCAGATAGCAGATATTTCTTTTTGCAGCATAACTTAATTCTCTCTGTAATGCAAACTGAAGTCATAAGTTGTCTACAATTTTAGTGTAGGGATCCGGGAGACTAGCGGACAGAAAAGAAAAATAAAACGAGAAAAAACAGAGGAGTGAAAATATTTAAAGGGATACAGGAAAACTGATATAACATCTGTGAATTTAAGGGAATATTTACATAAACGACGATGAGGTTTACTCTAAGCCTAACACTAGTATATTTCACTGTGTTAACAGTTTCAATTAAAGATTATTTTTAGTTTGGGTAAAATGTCCCTTTAATTAGCCTGCATTCCACTGTGAGTGCGTTCTTATGCTGCTTATGCTTGTTTAGGCTATTTCATGAACGTCAGTATACATTTTTTTTTTATTTATTTTTTTTAAAAAGCTTTATTGAATGAGTATAGTACATAAATTCAAGAGAATAGAAAAACATCCATAAGAAATACAGACATTATGTGCATAGTAATATTTCCAGGTTATTACATACTGGAATCAGCAATAACAATAGTTTTTAAATGTCTCTTCCTTACTTTTCTAACTCATTGTGCAAATGTAGGCTCATAACATTATACTGCGCATTTAAATCTAGGCTTGTAAATTTTTGCAAAAGTTTGGGTATTACTTCATACCCCAGGAAGAAAAGACAGAGAAAAGGGAGAGTAGTGGGGTTATGGGTAGAGAAGGGGAAGGGAGAGAGAGGGGGAAAAAAAAAAAAAAATTTGGGGAGGGGGGGGGGGGAGGGAAGTAGAGGGGATGGGAATCAAAATTTTAAGCGACTTACGTCCGACCTCAGGTATTCTTTCAGTATGGGGACTGTCAGATCCCCTCCAGGATATATTGGGTAGTAGCTTTCCCAAAGGAGCAGCCACTTGTTTACCAGGTCAAATTTAGTCTGGGAGAGCTAGTAGAGTCCCCTGCCCTCCCAGATCAGAACCATATGTTAATGCGTTTCCAATTTCCCAGTTTTGAGGTAATGGTACCGTTCCAAACTAAGCAGATCGCGGACTCCATGCTTCCATTCACCAAGGTTTGGAGCCTGTATAGATTTCCAATGTTTTGGGACCAGGCCCTTGGCGCAATTTAGCATCAAAAGGAAAAGCTTATGTTTGGCTTCCACCATTATCTGGGGAGGTCGTGATATAGTAGGTATTTCGGATTAGGTGGTAGGATGATGTCGAGGAGCCGACTACATTCCTGAAATACCCCTTCCCAGAAGACACTCAGTCGTGGGCAGGTCCACCATATGTGCATAATTGTCCCTTCTTCTCCGCAGCCCCTCCAACAATCCCCGCACGCATGCAGATAGATCTTGTGGAGCCTCTGTGGGGTCAGGTACCACCGGCTTAGGAACTTAAAATGCATCTCCTGCAGCCTCATAGAGACCGAGGTTTTTTTGGCTTTGTTGAATATCCCCAGCCAATCCTCTGTTGTAATGTCAGAGTTTAAGTCTGCCCGCCAGGCATCTACATATGAAGGCAACGTCTCCTTGCTGCTCACTAGGAGTAATTTGTATAACCGGGATATCAAGTGGCCAGGTGGCTGCGCCATGGTGCACATGGATTCAAAGAGAGTTTTCTCCCTTGTGAAGGGTGTAGTATCTCTGTGGCCACTTATGTAGTGGTGAAGTTGTGCAACCCTAAACCATGAGGAGAATAGCCAGTGGTCCCACTGCTTCAGACTTTCTTGAGTCCGAAGTTTCCCCTCATGGAAAGCGTTTGAGATTGCTGCTTCCGCTAGAGCGTATGGTTGTTTCAGGTGTTGAGATTTGTTTACCAGTGCATTGTCCGGATTTTCAAAAACCGGTGTTACTGGTGATTGGGCAGTAGACATATGGTTATGTATTTTAATCAGGGCATCCCATTCCTGAAACACATCTCCCAGTAGGGGGTATTTACGTAGCAGGGGTGGTTGGTTCTCACCTGATATCCACGCAAGGGTACCAATATTACCCCTCTGCAGAATTTCGCAATCTAACTCCACCCATGCTCTGTCTGTTTTATTATGGCACCAGTGAACCAACCGTTGGACAAGTATAGCCCTGAAGTATGTCTTCAGTGAAGGGACCCCTGCTCCTCCCTTGTCCCTAGGAAGGAACATTGTTTTTTTGTTGATTCTCGGCCGAATGCCATTCCAGATATACGCTTCTATTTCTGATTGGATCTGGTGGATTAGAGGTGATGCTGACAGGAGAGGTATTGCCTGCATTACATAAAGGACCCTGGGCAGTATATTCATCTTGACTGCGAGGATTCGGCCCATCCATGAGATGGATTTATTCTTCCATCTGGTCAAGTCCTCTACCACTGCGTCTCTGATCTGTTTGTAATTTATTTCAACGCTGTCTGATACCACTGGGGTCAGCAGTATCCCAAGGTATTTCAAGTGTCGTCCTGCTATTTTAAGTGGGCATAGGGAACAGGTCTCACAAAAGACCTCATCTGGGACCGTTATGTTCATGATCTCTGACTTAGTCAGGTTGAGCAAGAAGTCAGAGACTTTTCCAAACTCCGCAAATTCCATCAACAATGCTGGTAGGGAGGTAGACACGTCAGACAATATCACTAGGACGTCGTCAGCATACATGGCTAATTTATGTTCCCGTCTACCGACTACCAAGCCAGAGATATCAGGGTTGTTACGTATTCTGCAAGCTAGTGCCTCCATAACAAGAGCAAATAATAAGGGGGACAGGGGACACCCCTGCCTCATTCCATTAGTAATCTGAAAAGATTCAGATAGTGTGCCATTGACTCTCACCTTGGCACTTGGTGTAGAGTACAAAGAGAAGATTGTGTTCACAATACCACATCCAAATCCCAGTTTGTGCATAGTATGTCGCATGAACAGCCAGTTGACCCGGTCGAAAGCCTTTTCGGCGTCTGTAGAGACCAAGGCTAACGGCATTGAGTTGTTCCGGGCATAAGATATCAGTTGCAGTACTCTTGTGGTATTGTCCCGGGCCTCTCTACCCGGGACAAATCCCACCTGATCTGTGTTGATCAGCTTTGGTAGTAGTTTGGCGAGACGATTGGCTATGGCCTTTGCCAGAACCTTAACATCCGCGTTAAGGAGCGATATCGGCCTATAGCTGCTAGGTTTTCCGGTTTCCCCGGTTTATGAATAACCGATAGATACGCTTCCAGCATGGAGCTCGGTAATGCCGCACTCTCCTGTAGGCTATTGAACATCTGGAGCATCTTAGGTGCTAATTTGTCAGAGAAAAGCTTATAGTATCGCATGCCAAACCCATCCGGCCCAGGGCTTTTGCCCCCCGGGAGGAGCTTAATGGCCAACTGAATCTCCCTTAAGGTAAATGGGGCCTCGAGTTGGTCCGCTTCTTCTTGTGTCAGTTTTGGCATGTCTATTTTGTTTAAGAATTCTAGTATTCTACTTTCCTGGGTATCTACGGGTACCTGGGCAAGGTTCTCCTCTTGCGTATTGCGCAGGTTGTACAGAGATTCATAGAAACATCTAAATGTGTCTGCAATTGACGCGCCATCATGGCGCTTGTTACCATTGCAGTCTTCGATCTCATAGACATATGTTTTGAGTCTCTGGAGTGCAAATGCCCTCGCCAGCAGCCTTCCAGCTTTATCACCTTGTTCAAAGTAATATTGTCTAAGCCGGAGGGCCTTAGCTTGTTGTTCAGTTTGGATATGGTTTAATAGTGCCGCTCTTGCGTCAGCTAGAGCTGCTTGCAATGTGTTATCTGCTGGTTGGGCTTTATGCAGGGATTCTGCCTGTGCCACCTTTTGAAGTAGGGTGTCATAGCGAGTCCGTTGTTCCCGACGGAGGGCCGAGGTGTGCTTAATTAAGACTCCTCGCAGGACACATTTATGTGCCTCCCATACCGTAGTGCCAGCCAAGGTGCCAACTGCGTTAAGGCGGAAGTATTCTTCAATGGTGGTGTCGAGTTTCTTTTTAAGCAACTGATCGTCCAATAAGGACTCATCAAGTCGCCACACAAACGGGGTAATCGGCGCACCCGGCCAGTTGATAGTACATTTTACCGGTGCGTGATCTGACCAGGTGATTTGACCAATGCTACTGCTAGTGGCGATTGAGAGTCCTGCTGAGTCCGTAAATATATAGTCAATCCTGGTATATTTCCTATGAGGATGGGAATAAAAGGTGTAATTTTTGGCGAATGGGTGCAATGTGCGCCAGACATCATGGAGAACCAGTTCTCTCATGTATTTGGCGACTTGTTTCGTCACTCTGTGTGAGGTGCTAGACAAACCATCTGATGTGTCTAAGGTGGGGCAGAATGAGACGTTGAAATCACCACCCATGAAAACAATCCCTTTTTGGGTTTCCATGGTACTATTTGTTAGTTTTTTGAAGAAGGTGTCCTGCTCCACATTTGGGGAGTAGAGATTAACGAATGTTACTCTCTTGTCGTATAGGGTGCCAGTCAATATCAAAAACCTGCCATCTGGGTCTCTGACAATCTGCTCCATTCGGAAGGGCACTTCTGCTCCGAAGAGAATTCACACACTTTTTTTTGGTCGGGCCGGACGCAAAGTAGGCTACTGGGAATTTTTGGTAATACCATTTTGGTTCTCTAGATCTGGAGAAGTGCGTCTCCTGGAGGTACACTATGCCCCCGCCCATTCTCCAAAGGTCTCTAGTGACCAGTGATCTCTTTCCAGGGCTATTAAGGCCTTTTGCGTTTACTGTGATAATGTCTATTGAGCGGGCAGTGGCGCTCCCCATTTTGCCGGGTGCCACGTCTAAGGCTCACTGGGGTTAGAAGGGTCAGGTGAGGGCAGGGGGAGAAAAAAAAAAAAAGGGGGGGGTGGGGGAGGACCGGATTAGGGAGGGGAGAGGGAAGCAGGAATGGGGAGTAAAGATAGGTAAGTTTAGAGAATGAGCAGGATATGGGGAGGTTTAGTTGTTAGAGGAGAGTAGAGAGTAGGGAAAAGTATAAGAAATAGGGAGCTGGGAAGAACTCCCTGCTCAGATATAGGTACGTGTAGGGTAGGGAGTAAAGTAGTATAGAACAGTAAGAGCGTAGAGGTTAACTCTACTTAAATAGAGGTAAAGCAAACAGAAGGGTAGTAACCTTCATGCTCTCAGCAGCAGAAAATATACTTTGAATCAATAACTTATAGATTAGCACAACTAAGTAAAGATAAACTTGACAACAAATACATGTGCATTTAACACCAACTGGTAACATTTCAATTGACACGCACCATAACTTCAGTGATGTGGTGAGGACCCAGGGGGCAGCCAGCACCTTCAGGTGGGTGAGGCTCATTCCGTGTCTATCGGGCTTAAGTCTATTGGGTGTTATCTCAAGTCTGCGCCTATGTGTCTTAATTCATGTCAAAGTCGGAGCCAGCGCAGTCCGTCAGTCCATGTCAGGCAGTCCCAAGTCACTTCAAATGTCTAGAAAATGTCTGTATTTAGAGCCTGTTCTATCTGGAATAGGGCTGGTGTTTGAGTCCAATGAGTCACATGTCGGTAAACCAGATCTTCTATTTAAGTCAGGATATGGTGGCGTGTTTAACCACCCCTGGATCGACACCACAGTCCAGAAAGCACCCATTTCCCATTCATCTTTTAAGCAAAGTGCGAGATAAAACCAGGCATTGAGCAATAGCATATACATATCTAGGGTGCTTTCCAATGAATAGTGCAGTGAAAACAACAATCCCCACCTAGCAATTTAACATTCAAAAGGAACATAGTGCTATAAACAGTAAACAGTGCTAAGATTATTAACATATTTATGGTCATGTGACCAATGTCTCGTGTAGATTTTGGGGCAGTCTAATTATATCAGGTCAGACACAGGCAAGTCACTACCATATTATCAGACCAAGTGCAAAGTGAGACCAAACAGTCAGTTACTACAGATATGGTGCATATCATTGAATGGTATAGTAAGGTCGGCTATAACTGCGCTGTTACAACTCTCTGTATGTTCTATTATACAGTGAATTTCTCAGTCAAGGCCTGAAGGTGATTTGTACATGGTCATTACTGTCCTAAAAAGCAAATATAATGCTGCAGGAAGTAGTCCCACCCCGGGGTACAACAGAATTACGTGTTTGCTCGCTATGTAGTGTTTCTGCTGTCTTTTATGCTATCAGTGCACTATGTCTTACTCAGTATGGTGTTAGTCCTGTAGTGTAAGGCAGTGAGTTTGGAACAGTGCACAGTCTTAAATTTAATGTTTCCCATAGGGCCAAAAGCCGACTACCCAAGTCAGGACGTGGTAACCTAAGAGTCACGGTCCATCTGGAATTATTACTAAAAAGGGAAGCGTGTATGTGCGTCAGGTAGGTACTCAATATATAGAACTGGGTAATAGAGCAATGAAATCACAGCATTGTTCCCATAGGGCAGTTACACATTCAAAAGGAACTTATAATTTATAAACAGTGACAATGTTAAGTGTGTACAAAGTAATAGCCATGTGACTACGTGTCCTGCATAAATTTTGAAGCAGTCTATTTATATCAGATCCAATGTAAATAAGTCACTGTAATATTATCAAGGGAAAAAAAAGGGGAAAAGCATGTCCCATCAGGTTCTTGAGTGGAATGTAGTGTTCTTATACATTGTACATATACTTAGCTGCATGTTGCGAGGATCAGATTCAGCATATAAGGACTGTAGAATGTGGCAAAAATCATGTCCCGGTCAGCAGTCCAGTGGTGTGACCCTATGAAAAGATCACCAATGACCTAGAGAGGCCTTCTCTGAGGTAGGTTCTCGGCTTCCATGTTGCCAGCACCTCTTTGGGCAGGTTCTGCCACTAGGCCCAGTGGTCTAATCTGTGTTCCCAGGGCTTGGTTGAAAGCTGGCAGGTCGGAGGGCACCTGATACGTAGCGGTGGTTCCGTCTTTGGATGCTATCAAGCAGGTTGGGAAGCCCCATCTATATGGGATGTCTTGATCTTTAAGCGCTGACGTGAGAAAGCGCAGCTCTCTCCTTTTTTGCAAGGTTGCCGGACATAGATCTGTATAAATCTGTATTTCCACTCCTTCATATGATAAGGATTGCCTGTTTCTGGCATGCTTGAGTATATTTTCTCTATCTCTATATGAGAGGAGCCTAACAATAATGTCCCTAGGTGGGGCCCTGGCTGGAGGTTTAGGCCTTAAAGCTCTGTGAGCTCTTTCAATGTGCAGGTCCTCAGTTTCTGGGTTGTTATTGATATATTTAAAGAGTCTTTGTGTGTACTGAGTTATTTCTGCTGGAGTCACGGTCTCAGGGACACCTCTTATCCTCAGATTATTCCGTCGACTCCTGTTCTCTAAATCTTCAATCCTCTCAGTTAGATTCATTATAGTTGTTTCCTGTGACCCTATACAGTTGGTGTTATGTTGTATATCAGAGCGTAAGACCTCTTGTGATTCTTCAACTAGTGTAACTCTGTGATCTACATTAGCAATGTCCTTTTTGAGCTCACCAAACATGTTCCTCATCTCCATTATGGCATCCTTTATGTCACTCTTAGACGACAAGTGCCTTAAATCATCTTTGGTGACATAATCATACTGTCTGTGTTCTGTGCCGTGGGAGGAAGCTGCTTCAGGTTGCCCTTTAGGGCCTATTGGGTCTTTCTGAGAGTTTTGGGTTGATTCTGTGGATATCAGATAATTATCCATGTTGGAGGAGTGTAGGTTTTTTTGCGGCTTATTACCCCTCTTAGTGGACATAGCGGTGATTAACAGTTAGCGTGGCCTGGTTTATGATGGGCCTGTATTCTGATAGTGATGTATACAGTGGTGGCCGTGTGTGTCTACTTTAAACAGCACAGGATTAGCATTGAGAGAATATAATTACTTTCAGGTAGCTTGCGTGCTGTTAGTAGTTGATCAGGCCTCTGATAAGGTGTGCGCACGCTATTGTAAATTTAGCCCCAGGCCTTTCCTGTGTCCCAGATATAGCCCACGTGTGCTGCGTGCTTAGGGATATGACTCACCGCTCACTTCACCGGCTTCTCTTCGCTAATATCCCGTCTCCGGTATCGTTATGTCCTCCGATAAGGTAGGGTCCGGTCACAGGAGAAAGTTAAGGTCTCACTACGGAATGTAACTCCGCCAGATGCTGCAAAGTCGAGTCCGGTGTAGGCCCCAATTCTGCGTGTGTACTTCTTGCTGTAGCTCGGACCTTTAGCAGCGCATACCGCAAGTGCCCAGATAGTCTCTGTTAGCAAGCTACCAGGCTGAAGTTTAGCAGGGCGCGGGAAGAGGTAATCCGCAGCCGCTTGCCGTCCACACTGCAGGCCTCTCCTCCCTCAGCGTCTATGTATCCACAACGGCTTAGTTTCGGTCCCGGTTTAGACCTCTTATATACAGCAGAGGTTTTTGGTGTTTTCTAAGCTGTTAGTTGTGCTTAAGCTTATGCTGAGAGCATTCAGGTATCAGAGCACTTTCAGTGTGCGGCCATCTTCACTTGTGGCCAGGCTCCACCCCCCAGTATACATTTTTTTTATTATAAGGATCATTGGGAATAATTTAAAGGGGGACATTGTATTAGTATTCTTTTGTAGAAAGCTTATTTTTTGTGTTATATATGGTTGTTATATTTGGCTGGACAACTGCAGAATGGTGAATATCAATTTATACACAATATTAAATCCAATAATTTTGTTGTGGTTAAACTAATTAGCATTTATCAAGTTTTAGTGTGAATTTTATATTTTTAAGCAGTAAACAGTGTTTCTCCTTTAAGTAAAAATGAAACTTTGAGCTTGCCTTACTATCTTTGAGAGGAATGATAACACTGTGCATGTTTTGCTTTTCTTTAAAAAAAAAAAAAAGTTTCTCTGTTTGGCTTTGTTGCAGAGAGAACGATTTGCACTTTACATTTAAAGCGGCAGTACTGGTGTTCTATGTTATAAAAAATGATAACTATAAATTGCTCACTACAAAGAAACAAGTATTTATATTATATTCTGTCACAGAATATAGCTTAAAAATGATAATTTTATTTCTGTGGCTGTCAAACTGTATCTCACAGATATTTCTGAACTCTTTGTTTTTTAAAATAACCCCCACTGCGTTCCATAAATAAATGAGATATTATTTAATGAAGTGATTTCAGTGACACTTTAAAATATATATAGTTATTTGGTTATTAACTAGTCTACCACTATTATTGCAATGACTTTGATTGCTGCTTAACAGCTAAGCCGTGGTCTATAAGGTGTCTACAAATAAACACCCCTAAAACAAATGATGCACATTTTATCTGATTCTACTGCATTTATATAACTTGCTAATTTATCTGATCACAGTTTTAGTTTTATTTATATGGCTTACGTGTATTTTGTCTCTTGGTGTTGTAGTGAGACTGCCTGTGATAAGAGGCAGTCCTCAAAGGCTTAAAAAATTAGCATATGAGCCTACCTATGTTTGGTTTAATCTAGGAAGGTTGGTTAAAATTAAAAGTCCTATCTGAATAATAAAATTTTCATTTATCCTACAATGTCCCTTTAACAGTGGCTACCGTGGTTATCTGATCGTTCCCAAATAAGCGCAATTTTATTTGTATAATCTGCAACTGATGTTTCTTGTGCATCTGCCGTGTTTGTACATAGTGGATGTTTTTAATTGTTTGTAGTGTTCTGAGAGTGTTGCATTCCAGTGAATGTCAGAATATGTGTTGCATTCTAAGTTAATTGTGGTTGTTTGAAATTTGTGTCAGCAGCTAATGTTTTGTTTTGTGAAAGACAAGAACGATTGGTTTTCACTGTTTGTTTGTTATGTTTTTCTCTTTTGTGACTACGTGTGGAAGCGTGCTGTATGGACAGCATATTGAATTGTGAAGTGTATTTCATTTTTGCTTGCTATTGAGAATTGTCTCTGCATGAGTGGAGTGCATGATTTGTCGTTCAGTTTCTTGTTATCTTGTGTTTGCGCGTCACATGAGATGTTTCACGCAAACATGGGGGAAGTATTGATGAGTATTGATGAATATCTTTATGTAATGGGGGTGATTGTTTGTAGGAGGTGAACCTAAAACGTTTTGAATCTCCTCGTACAATGTTATTGTCTAACCACCAGCTGTGCCCTAAATTTTCCTTGTCTTACCCCTATGCAGGATGCACTACGTCCCTAGGATTGTCTAGAACTTTCCTTCATTGGGAATCTGGCCACGGAAAAGCATCTACCTTGCTGGCCACCCCGGTCGTAGCCTGTACACCCACACCCCACTCCTTTTTTTCCCTCCCTGGTGGATTAGATCTTTTTATTGTCTTTCTGTGTTTTATTTTGCTCTCATATTTCAGATGCCTAAAATGTTTTATTTTTCTATTTGGTTCTTAACATATTTGTATTTGCAGGATGAGAGTATGCTGTCTTCAGAGATTGAAACACACTAACTGAATTATTTTTGAGTTTCCATATTTAGGTAAAATCTGTACAGGCAAAATTCCATAAGTGCACTCTTCAAAAGATTAAAGATTGAAAGCAAGTAAACCTTTAAAGAAAGAAAAGATGAAGATGAAAGACCTTTTGTCAAGCTTGTTTTAACCACCATACTGCAGTAAAAAAAGTTGCTGAACTATCTTTGGATCCATTCTTTGCTTTGCATGCTGGTACCAGCCCCAGAACTGGACTCTGGGTAATCCATGACTGTTTCCTCTGATGTGTGTCTTCAGGACATAAAGACTATCCTTTTCTGGACTGTGCCTTACCGCTCGATATGGAGGTCCTGTTATGCTGTTACAGGGTCAACCAATTAAATTAGGGGAGTATTGTTTTAACTCAATTCCTTATATTGCTTGTTTTGTATTCTCTTGTATCTGTTTTATTTTTATTGATCATATTGGGTATAAGACATCATATGCTTCATTGGTATTAGTGCACATGGTAGTTTATGTGCTTAACAAAGTAACCCTTTAGATAAATTTAACTGTGAACTTCGCAGTATTGTACTCTATTGAATGGCCCACTGAGTATAGAAAATAGGTTTAAGGAAAATGCTGCAACATAGAATAATATTTTAGACCCTTCACCCTTTAGAACATAAGGAGGACACGTCTAAGCTAGAAGTTTATAGTAAATATACAGAGAAATGTTTGTTCAGGAAATAGCATAATTATAGTTTATGAAAGCAAATGTATTTTTCCCTTTTATTAATTAGTATGGTATCTGCAAAGTGAATTTGGTCATTCCTGATGTTTGTCTAAGAGAGTAATTCTTATCATAAAGATGTGTTTACCTTCAAAAGAACTTGTAGTTTTAAATGATGTTCTGTTTGTATGCTTTCCTCATACAGGAGTGTGAGAGAATTTAGGTTGGAGAATTATAAACATTATAGATAGCAGCCATCCAGAATAAAGCAACAAGGTTCTTTTATTTTTAGAAGTTCAAAGTGACAGTGTAAAGAAATTCATTTATTTTCATTGACTGTTTTCTTTTTTTCCATTCTTATTACAGGGCAGGCCTTAGCATAAGTTTTAGCATAACCATTCAGGCCCTTGATGAAGTCTGACAGGTTTTCACTTGCGTAGTATTCATGAAGTAACATTTAAAAGTGTATAGAGAAGTTGTAAATTATTCTCTGAGAAATATCAATGTATTTAGTTTGTATTATATATCAACAATGTTTTGTTTGATTTTAAATGACATAGGATGAAAGTGATGTTGTATTGGGACATAATTGTGATTGTATTGCGGTGTGTACTCATCCTGTACTGTTTCTGTTTGCTTCCTAGACTCCCTGTGACTCGAGTGTTTGCTTGCCATGGGTATCCACTGGTTGCCTTGTCTACCCCATGAACAAACCATCAGATTTCCAGTATCTCCCTGCGGAAGAACCGTGGATAAGCACCCCTACTGCAAATGAACTATTGGAGAACTGTATTATAGCAAAGTGTCAAGGTGCAGCGCTCTCAAATGGACAAAGACTGTTCTTAAAGTGATCAGAGGCCACCTAGAGACAGTTGTGCTGTTGCTATGTCATGCTTTACTGTGGAAAAGGAACTGTTGGACATATTGGGGAGTGCTAGCAATGCAGGTGGAGAAATAAACGATGCAGCGTTGTTTGGGGGTAGATGGGGGGCTGGTTGGGTCTCTGTGCCGGTAGACCGGTAGTTTTGGGAAGGCTGGAAGATAGATGGAAGGTATTGGAGGGACTGTACCTATATGCAGTGACAATTAGCCTATAAAAGTATATCACGACATGCGAATATTTTTCTCTTTAGTATTCTCACAGAGTTCTGTTACCATAATATAAGGCTTTACTAATTTCCTATGCCAGTCTATTTTTATGTTATTCTGTTAGAATAAAAGGATGGTATGTTAGTAGGCTGACCATATTGCCGCTTTAAAAAGGGACACATATGAAAAATACATATTTCAGGGCTGTTTTCAGGGCTGTTTAAAGAAATGGTTTTGTATAAGAACCTTCTTAAAGCGGCAATATGGTCAGCCTATATGTTAGGGGTAATATGAACCTGACGTCAGCCATCTTGTTTCTCGCAGCCATTTTGTAATGAATAGACTTGATTATACTGGGTTATTATGTAGTGAGACCTATATGCATGTTATGATAGTTTCCTTATCTGTTCGGCCTTGCCAATGTACTCTGGCCCTACGCCCAGAAATAAGATAGAATAAGATAATGTAAATAAGATGGTTCAGAAACCTTGCGGTCTCCGCAGAAGTTAGCCTGTTATGACTATGTAATTATTGTTATGAGAAACTCATGTTCCAGTTTTTCCTTGTATTTTGCTCTGTATAACTGTGTAAGATGACGCGATCCTAACGTGTCATCCCCTTAACCCTGTATGTTACTATAAGAAAGGCTTGCACTGTGCAATAAACAGAATTGGTTTTCGATCATAATGCTGCGTGGTCTGAGTCATTCTAAGGGGGCCTTATCAGATAATCTACATATGGGGGGAAACTTAACAGTACCTAAGGGTCTCTAAAGCCCACTTAATGGCAAGGCATTCTTTCTCCACTATAGAATAGTTCTTTTCCTGTGAAATAAGTTTTCTGCTTAGGAAAAGGACAGGATGCTCTTCTCCCTGACACTCCTGCGAGAGAACTGCTCCTAAACCAACATCAGAGGCATCTGTCTGTACAATAAAATCTTTAGCAAAATTGGGGGTTACCAAAACTGGATGGGCACAAAGGGCATCTTTCAAATGCTTAAAAGCTTGTTCTGCTTCTGGGGACCATTTTATCATAATTGGGGCCCTTGCTTTTGTGAGATCTGTCAAGGGTGCCGCAATTGTAGCGAAATTCGGGATAAACCTTCTATAATAACTAGTTATCCCAATAAATGCTCTTACTTGTTTTTTAGTTAGAGGCTGTGGCCAGTTCTGTATGGCCTCTACTTTTGTTGTCTGAGGTTTAACTAATCCTCTACCAATAGTATAACCCAAGTACTTAGCTTCCTGTAAACCAACAGTACATTTTGCAGGATTGGCAGTTAACCCAGCGGACCGTATTGCATCAAGTACTGCTTGAACTTTTAGAAGATGGGATTCCCAATCTGTACTATAAATTATAACATCATCCAAATATGCTGCCGCATAACGAACATGGGGTTTCAGAATTCTATCCATCATCCTCTGGAATGTTGCCGGGGCCCCATGTAAACCAAATGGCAACACCGTATACTGAAATAAGCCCTCTGGGGTTGAAAAAGCTGTCTTTTCCTTTGCTTGACTAGTGAGAGGCACCTGCCAATACCCTTGCGTTAAATCAATTGTAGTGAGATAACGTGCTTTTCCTAGCCTTTCTATCAACTCATCTACTCTAGGCATTGGGTAGGTGTCAAATTTGGAAACACAATTAAACTTACGAAAGTCATTACAGAACCTTAATGAACCATCCGGCTTTGGAATAAGCACGATTGGACTGTTCCACTCACTTTGTGATTCCTCAATTACCCCAAGCTTTAACATTTTTTCTACCTCCAGTTTAATAGCCTTTCTACGAGCCTCAGGGACCCTATAGGGTTTAAGGCAGACCTTCTTCCCTGGTTCTGTTATTATGTCATGCTTAATAACATTAGTTTTTCCCGGTACCACAGAAAATACCTCTTTTTTCATTCTAATAAAATCCTTGACCTCTTGCTTCTGATGTACAGATAGGGTTTCCGATATATTTACCTCTGGTTCAGTGACAGGGAGTTCTGTAGGTTTTAAGGTAACTAAAACTTCCCTATCTTTCCAAGGTTTTAACAGATTTATATGATATATTTGCTCAGGTTTCCTTCTCCCTGGCTGACTTACTTTGTAATTAACATCATTTATAACCCTGATATTATTTCTTGCCTCTACCAATGTTGGATCCTCCCATTGGTTTTTTTTAAAATTACCAGGGCCACCAACCAGATCTATCAAATCATCAATATTTTCCGAGCTAGTACTTGGTACTTCATTACTCTGAGAAGGTTGATCACCTACTAATACAGGCATAGGGCAATAAATCTTATTTTTCTCCTTTTCAATGGAACCCCCTTCAAAATCAGTTTCAGAGAAAGGAAATACATAAATATCAGAAGTTTGACATATTTCTGGAGATTCCCATAACTCCAGAAATTTTGGAAAATCTCTCCCTATCACCACCTCATGGGCTAAATTTGGTACTACACCCATACAATATTTTAATTTACCACACTGAGTCTCAATCTCCACCTCAGCTGTAGGATATTCCCGTTTATCTCCATGAACACAGATAATTCCCATTTTTTCACCATAATCTAATACTGCATCTGGTACTAAAGATTTAGCCACTAGTGTGACCATACTTCCTGAATCAAGCAAAGCCCTAGACACTTTACCATTAACCGTCACAGTACACCAATGGGAATCATTATTAACAGAGCTGTTGCTATTAGACAATAGTGAATGTGCAACATTACAGTCCATAAATTCATCTTTATCACAGTCTCTAGCAATATGCCCAACCTCATTACATTTAAAACATCTTACAGGTTGGTTATATTTAAATGTTTCCTTAATTCCTGGGGAAATGTCTCTGGTGTTTTGCCTATACACCTGCTGCTCTCTTATCCCCTTTATCCCCTGAACAGTCTTACCAGTTCTTGTAGAGCTCTGGGACTTGGGATTGTGGGGCTGATCCATTGAAGATTGTTGCAAAACTTCTCCTGAAGCTATAAATCTTTCGACCAATACAATCAACTGATCCGCTGTTTGAGGATCACCTTGATTAACCCACCGCCGCAGGGAAGCAGGTAATCCACGCTGAAACCGGTCCATCACCAGTAGTTCCACTATTTTGGTAGCCGAATTAACCTCTGGTTGCAGCCACTTCCTGGCAAGGTGTATAAGGTCGAACATCTGGGATCTTGCAGCATTATGAGATGAAAACATCCAGGAATGGAATCTTTGTGCACGGACTGCCGAAGTCACCCCCAGGCGTGCAAGGATTTCTGCTTTCAATTTCTCATAGTCACTGGCTTGTGCTGGCTCTAAATCAAAGTAGGCCTTCTGAGGTTCACCACTAAGAAATGGCGCAAGTATACTCGCCCACTCAACTGTCGGCCATTTTTCTCTTTCTGATGTGCGTTCAACTGCCAAAAGATACGCTTCAACATCATCAGCTGCTGTCATTTTTTGAAGATAATGACTAGCCCTTATTACTCTGGAACCTTGGCTGCCACCAACATATTCAGAGTTCAGTTTTTCTGATATGGCTTGAACCTCTCGTTGCAGAGTTTGTGTAGCACTTTGTTGCTCTTCCCGGGTCTTCCTGAATGTCTCAGCTTGCACAGCAGCCATCTGTTGTATCAACAATTCAGTGTTCTCCTTCTGTGATTTAGCCAGCAGCATAGCACTCTCTGACTGGGCCAAGACCAACTGTTGCAGTGCTGCACTATTTTCAGCAGCTTTTCTGTTAGTCTCCTGCTGTATAGCATTAGAATGGATCAAAGCTTTAATGACTTCCTCCATGTTGCTTGCAGATTATTATGCCCTCAGACATACAACGTGGTTGCCCGTATTCTCCACCAAGTGTAACAGGGACCACTTTTAACCATGGTCTTCTAGGGCACAAATGCAGCACAGGACATTCCACTGTAGTTTAAAAGGCTTTATTTTTCACAGCAATAACAAACAGGCAGTTAATATTCAAAAGAGGGAAATCCTTCCTCTGCAGCAAAGTTAAGTACTTTTAAATGTGTCCCAGCACTTCACAGCATTCCACAAGTGCTTTGTAAAAATAATGTCCTTTTACAGTTCACAGGAACAAAAGTCTTTTACACAGTGTAACAAACACACACACCAGCTTCTGTAGCTGTGTAACTCTCTCTCAAGGCTGCTATTTAAACCCTCACAACTTCTAATTAGCCACACCTGTGATTAGCTGCTGGACAGCTTCACAGCTGTCTGGGATAATGGCCCACCCTCTCTCCAATTATCCCAAACCCCAGGGACCCAGAACACAGTTTATCAACTGCATAATCAAATACACACTCTTTCTCCCTGGGGTTTTAACTGAAAGGAGAAATAGCATGTACAATGCTTGGTCTTAAATATTTTCCATCTATAACCAGGCCTTGCTTTCTGTCACAGTATGTATCTATATGTTAAAGCTCTTCATCTGCCTTTTTCTTTTCTAAACACCTGAAACCTCATATCTTTGAGCCCTTATAACTTTATATATATATATATATATATATATATATATATATATATATATATATATATATATATATATATATATATATATATATATATATAACTTTTGTGTGAAATAATTTTTTTGAATAATATTTATTAGATGGTGTTATCATGAGTGTAACTGTACTTTGTAATGTATTTTTGATGTGTTTTGTGACTTTTTTTTGTTTTGTAAAACAGTTAACCAGAGCCTGAAGTCACGCTAACCTGAATAGCGTTAATTAGGTAATAAAAGAAAATGTACAAACAAGGCTGTGTGTAACATGGGATTGTTCAAGTAATTATCTAACAGGTTTTCCACATAGCATTATTTGCAGTCTATTTTATTGTATGATTTGTATCTGTTCATAACTGTTCTCAGAAGGAGAGATAAATAGAAAACTTGAAGGGTAATTTAGTCAACATAAAACTTTCATGATTCCAATAGGGCATGCAATTTTAAACAACTTTCCAATTTATCATAAAATTTGCTTTGCTCTCTTGATATTCTTTGTGGAAAGCTAAACCTAGGTAGGCTCTTATGCTAATGTCTAAGTCATTGAACTGCCTCTTATCTCAGTGCATTTTTACAGTTTTTGACAGGTAAACACTGATAGTTCATGTGTGTCATATAGATAACATTGGAGTTAGTCAGCACTGATTGGCTAAAATGTATGTCTGTCAAAAGAACTGAGATAAGGGGGCAGTCTGCAAAGGCTTACAATCAAGGTAATCACAGAGCTAAAACATGTATTAATATAGCAGTGTTGGTTTTGTAAAACTGGGGAATGGGTAATAACAGGATTATGGGGTCGATTTATCAATGCTTTAACTGATAATACACTGGAATTCTACGTCGAATTAGATGCAAAGTTGATCCACAGTAGTTAAAGTATCACGATCGTCAAATGTTGAAATGTGAGATGTAATATACGCTCCCGCGATATCAACCCGACCCAGATCGATGCTTGTGCTATTCGAGTGGAATACTGATCATCCGCCGTCACATTCGACTCTATTTGACCCTCTTGACAATTTATCAAACATTCAACAGGTACGCTTGCGTCTATTCTGATGCAACATACATATTGTTCAAACCGCCACCCTTGAGGCTGCAAATGCCATAGAAATCAATGGAGTCTGAAAACAGAAAGGTTATGTTCGATGATGCAAGTCAATGAAGCATATTAGATAATAAAAGTAAATTAGAAACTTTATTAAAATTGTATACTCTTTCTTAATCATAAGACAAAATATGGGTTTCATCTCCTTTTTTAGTTGATTTTATTTAGCCCTTATTACTAAATAAAATCAAGTAGGGAGATGTTACCCTACTTATGGATAATGTTACATCTTTGTCTCTCATTACAAAGCAAGGGGACAATATTATTGCTAAAAATTTGGTGCAAAGTATTGCTTCAAATTTGGTGCATTAGTAGATATATACGGATACAAATGAAGTAAATACATTACATAATATAGATAACTATCTATTTGCACCATGTTTAACCCCTTAGTGACCGAGGACGTGCAGGGTACGTCTGAAAAAAAAAGGCAGTTAACGCCTGACGACGTACCCTGCACGTCCTCGGCTAAAGTGAGTGCTGGAAGCGATCAAGATCGCTTCCAGGCACTATTACAGTACTGCAGGGATGCCTCGATGTCTGGGCATCCCTGCAGTGCTGTTACGGAGTGCCGGGACCGGAGCGATCACTCCCCCTTGAGTGATCACTTCCGGTTTTGCTCCACGTGGAGCCCGGCAGTGCAGCAGAGCATCGGAAGCGATCGGACACGCTTCCGATGCTCTGCTAGTGTGCTAAGTGCCTCGGTGGGTCGAGGCACTTAGTTAGTATATAAATCAAAGTAAAAATGTAAAAAAAAAATATAATATATAAAATAATAAAGCCCACATATAGCGCCCCCCCCCCTCCCCCATGAGGCTTCCAAAATGGCGATGCCCGGTGCATCATGGGGCATCTGGGGGTGTCCCTAGCCTGTCTCACCATAGGGGCAAGCTAGGGTCACCCAATCTGAGCCTTCTTAGAAAAAAAAAAAATAATAATAAAATACCCCATTTGTCTGATCATGTCAATATTTGTAAATATTGACTCTGATCAGTGTGGATCTCCCTCCCTCTCCTCACTTGCCATTTTGTTGGAGAAAGAGAGAGACCTGTATTTTAGCAGAGAGAGATTTATTTCTTTTATTTGTTAAAAAATTTAAAATCCAAAGGCTCTTTTCAGAGCCATTAACCCCTAGCTTGCCAGTGATCACTATAAATCACTGGCAGTAGCACAGCTGCACTTTTTTTTGCTGTCTGTGCATTTTTTTAGGGGTTAATTTTTGTTGTTGTATTTTTTTTTAAAAACTCAAAGGCTCCTTTCAGAGCCATTTAGCTAATTTAATTTAATTTAAAGACTATTTAACCCCTAGCTTGCCAGTGATCGCTATACATCACTGGCATTAGCATAGCTGTAATTTTTTGCTGTCTGTGCATTTTTTAGGGGTTAATTTTTGTTGTTGTAATTTTTTAAAAACCTAAACGCTCCTTTCAGAGCCATTTAGCTAATTTAATTTAATTTAAATAGTATTTAACCCCTAGCTTGCCAGTGATCGCTATACATCACTGGCATTAGCATAGCTGTACATTTTTGCTGTCTGTGAATTTTTTTAGGGGTTAATTTGTGTTGTAATTTTTTAAAAAACCAAAGGCTCCTTTCAGAGCCATTTAGCTAATTTAATTTAATTTAAAGAGTATTTAACCCCTAGCTTGCCAGTGATCGCTATAAATCACTGGCATTAGCATAGCTCTACATTTTTGCTGTCTGTGCATTTTTTTAGGGGTTAATTTTTGTTGTTGTAATTTTTTAAAAACCTAAACGCTCCTTTCAGAGCCATTTAGCTAATTTAATTTGATTTAAAGAGTATTTAACCCCTAGCTTGCCAGTGATCGCTATAAATCACTGGCATTAGCATAGCTGTACTTTTTTTAAAAAAAACCCAAAGGCCATTTAGTTAATTTAATTTAAAGAGTATTTAACCCCTAGCTTGCCAGTGATCGCTATAAATCACTGGCATTAGCATAGCTGTACTTTTTTTTAAAAAAACCCAAAGGCCATTTAGTTAATTTAATTTAAAGAGTATTTAACCCCTAGCTTGCCAGTGATCGCTATAAATCACTGGCATTAGCATAGCTGTACTTTTTTTAAAAAAAACCCAAAGGCCATTTAGTTAATTTAATTTAAAGAGTATTTAACCCCTAGCTTGCCAGTGATCGCTATAAATCACTGGCATTAGCATAGCTGTACTTTTTTTTAAAAAAACCCAAAGGCCATTTAGTTAATTAATTAATTTTGGTTTTCTGTGACAGATACAAAAATGTCACAGAAAAGATATAGTGTTGAGGAGGCGTATGCCATCCTTGCGTCAGAGTCAGATGCCTCTATGTCTGACTCAGACCCCAATTTTGACCCTGCCATATGCTCAGATACATCATTAGATGCAGTCTCAACTGATAGTGATGTATCTGTGGCTGCTAGCCCCCCTGCCAGCCCCCCTGCTAGCCCCCCTGCCAGCCCCCCTGCTAGAAGGAGGCGTGTTGCTGCCATTGCCGCTGAAGAGTGGGTAACGCCTCATCTCCAGAGGCCAGATATCCCACCCTTCACAGCAAATGCTGGCATAAATATAGATGTGGCAGGTTTTAGCCCCCAACAGTTTCTGGAGGTGTTTCTGGGTGATGATGTATTGGGGAACATTGTCGCCCAAACTAATTTATATGCCCATCAGTACCGTGCTGCAAAGCCTGAAACATATTTGGCAAAGCAGCAATGGGCCCCCATCAATGTGCCAGAATTTAAAAAATTCTGGGCATTGACTATGCTGATGGGCATCATAAAGAAACCCTCCGTTCGCTCCTACTGGAGCAGTAGCCCCATCTGCTCTACCCCCATTTTCTCCCAGAGTATGTCGAGGCAGAGATATGAAATGATTCTTCATTTCATGCACTTCAGCGACAACAGCCTGTGCCCCCCTAGGGAGCATCCCCAATTTGACAGGCTGTATAAAATCCGCCCCCTGATTACCCACTTTTCTGCCAGGTTTGCAGAGGCTTATACACCTGGAAGGAATATATGCGTTGATGAATCCCTGATGAAGTATAAGGGAAGGCTGGGATTCAAGCAGTATATTCCTTCCAAGCGCTCCAGGTATGGGGTAAAGGTGTATAAGCTCTGTGAGAGCGAGACTGGGTATACTCAGGCCTTCCGGGTGTATGAGGGAAAGGATAGCCACCTTGACCCTCCAGGTTGCCCAGAACATATGGGAACCACTGGCAAGATTGTCTGGGACCTGATATTACCCCTAATGAACAAAGGGTATCACTTGTACTTAGACAATTTTTATACAAGTGTCCTTTTGTTCAAGCTACTGTATTGCTTTGATACAGTAGCTTGCGGTACTATTAAAAAGAACCGCAAAGGTTTCCCAGGACAACTTGTACGCACCCGGCTACGAAGGGGGGAGACCTCTGCTCTGCGCCAAGAGGAGCTGTTGGCACTGAAGTACAGAGACAAGAAGGATGTATACCTTCTTACCACCATCCACACAGAGAGGACGGTGGCGGTCTCTGTACGTGGCAGAGCTGAGATCATAAGGAAGCCAGTGTGCATCAAATCTTATAACCGGCATATGGGTGGGGTTGATCTGGCAGATCAGCTGCTGCAGCCCTACCTAATTATGCGGAAGACAAGGGCCTGGTACAAAAAGGTTGCAATTTACCTAATGCAGATTGCAACCCACAACGCTTTTTTGTTGTTCAAAAAAGCAAACCCCGGAATGAAACTGACTTTTTTACAATTTCAGCTCCAGATCATTTCGGGGATTTTGTACCATGATGCACCTGCTCCCCGGGCGGTGATGGGAGAGAGCAGAGTTGGGGCTACTCATTTTATTTTTAAAATCCCCCCTACTGCCGCAAAGCAGAGACCACAAAAAAAATGCAGAGTCTGTACCAAGAGGGGGCAGAGAAGGGACACTGTATATCACTGTCCTGATTGCCCTGGACAGCCTGGACTCTGCATTGGGGACTGCTTCAAGCGGTACCATACAATGGTCAATTTTTAAAAAATAAATAAATTTGCTGTTATTTTTTTTTTGTTATGTTTACTGTTAAATTTTTTGTTATTTTTTTACTTTTAATATGCCAGATTTTTACATTTCACTAATATATTTTTTTTTCTAAAATGGGGCTGTTCTTTTTTTTTTTTTTTTACAAAAACCCCTGTCAAACCTATGCATGGGGACATAGGTGTACTCAGGGTGCCTAGCAGAAAACAACCTGTAGTATTTTTTTTGCACTAACTTACAACAGTCTCTCCTAAATCATAGTCAAAAAGCAATGTGTGTGTAAAAATGAAAATTGAAAAAATGCCACCATACACTTTCTCCAATTTTTTTAGCTAAAACAGTTACTTCAAATGCATCAAAGCACACCATATACAATACCTTGGGGTGTCAACATTTCAAAAATATGCACATTCATGGCAATAAATAAAAGTGGGGTTTACAATAGGCCCCAAACTAAAGATAGGCCTATCAGAAGAAATACTCTCACTTAATAACTAAAATCACAAGTCATAAAATTGTAACATAACCTTCCCAAAATCCTGGCAAACCTATGCATGGGGGGCATAGGTGTACTCAGGGTGCCTAGCAGAAAACAACCTGAAGTATTTTTTTGCACTAACTTACAACAGTCTCTCCTAAATCATAGTCAAAAAGCAATGTGTGTGTAAAAATGAAAATTGAAAAAATGCCACCATACACTTTCTCCAATTTTTTTAGCTAAAACAGTTACTTCAAATGCATCAAAGCACACCATATACAATACCTTGGGGTGTCAACATTTCAAAAATATGCACATTCATGGCAATAAATAAAAGTGGGGTTTACAATAGGCCCCAAACTAAAGATAGGCCTATCAGAAGAAATACTCTCACTTAATAACTAAAATCACAAGTCATAAAATTGTAACATAACCTTCCCAAAATCCTGTCAAACCTATGCATGGGGGGCATAGGTGTACTCAGGGTGCCTAGCAGAAAACAACCTGAAGTATTTTTTTGCACTAACTTACAACAGTCTCTCCTAAATCATAGTCAAAAAGCAATGTGTGTGTAAAAATGAAAATTGAAAAAATGCCACCATACACTTTCTCCAATTTTTTTAGCTAAAACAGTTACTTCAAATGCATCAAAGCACACCATATACAATACCTTGGGGTGTCAACATTTCAAAAATATGCACATTCATGGAAACAAATAAATTGGGGTATGTTAAAATACCCCCAAAAAGACAATAGGCAAAGAAAATATGTTAAATGTGAAAAAAAAATCACAAACGCATGTTGGACATTTGGCATTACACCCCCCGAACAAGCCAAGAAACTTATGCATAGGTGGTATCACTGTACTCAGGAGATGTTGGTGAACACATATTGGGGTCTTCTTTGGCAGTAACACATAACAGGAGCTGAGAATTCATGTCTAAAGTACAATGTGTGTGAAAAATAACACACAAAAAATGACTGCCTAATAGTTTGACAAAGAATTAGTGCATGGAAAGTGTTAAAATACCAGCATTTGAAATACCCTAGGGTGTCTACTTTTCAAAAATATATGGTTTGATGGGGGTAAATTACATTGGCCGGCTTCAGAAATGTCCTACATAGGACATGGGTGCATGGGATGTGAAAATTCCAAGTTGAAAAACTGGAATGCGCCCCCTAAAAATAAGGCCTTTTAGCCCCCAGAGAACCCAACACACCTATACATGGGTGGTATCACTGTACTCAGGAGATGTTGTTGAATACATATTGAGGTTTTTTTTGGCAGTAACACATAACAGGGACTGAGAATATATGCCTAAAGTACAATGTGTGTGAAAAATAATGCAAAAAAATGACTACCTAAAAGTTTGACAAAGACTAGTGGTTGAATTAGTGCATGGAAAGTGTTAAAATACCAGCATTTGAAATACCCTAGGGTGTCTACTTTTCAAAAATATATGGTTTGATGGGGGTAATTTACATTGGCCGGCTTCAGAAATGTCCCAAATAGGACATGGGTGCATGATGACAGATGTGAAAATTCCAAGTTGAAAAACTGGAATGCGCCCCCTAAAATTAAGGCCTTTTAGCCCCCAGAGAACCCGACACACCTATACATGGGGGGTATCACTGTACTCAGGAGATGTTGTTGAATACATATTGAGGTTTTTTTTGGCAGTAACACATAACAGGGACTGAGAATATATGCCTAAAGTACAATGTGTGTGAAAAATAATGCAAAAAAATGACTACCTAAAAGTTTGACAAAGACTAGTGGTTGAATTAGTGCATGGAAAGTGTTAAAATACCAGCATTTGAAATACCCTAGGGTGTCTACTTTTCAAAAATATATGGTTTGATGGGGGTAATTTACATTGGCCGGCTTCAGAAATGTCCCAAATAGGACATGGGTGCATGATGACAGATGTGAAAATTCCAAGTTGAAAAACTGGAATGCGCCCCCTAAAATTAAGGCCTTTTAGCCCCCAGAGAACCCAACACACCTATACATGGGGGGTATCACTGTACTCAGGAGATGTTGTTGAATACATATTGAGGTTTTTTTTGGCAGTAACACATAACAGGGACTGAGAATATATGCCTAAAGTACAATGTGTGTGAAAAATAATGCAAAAAAATGACTACCTAAAAGTTTGACAAAGACTAGTGGTTGAATTAGTGCATGGAAAGTGTTAAAATACCAGCATTTGAAATACCCTAGGGTGTCTACTTTTCAAAAATATATGGTTTGATGGGGGTAATTTACATTGGCCGGCTTCAGAAATGTCCCAAATAGGACATGGGTGCATGATGACAGATGTGAAAATTCCAAGTTGAAAAACTGGAATGCGCCCCCTAAAATTAAGGCCTTTTAGCCCCCAGAGAACCCGACACACCTATACATGGGGGGTATCACTGTACTCAGGAGATGTTGTTGAATACATATTGAGGTTTTTTTTGGCAGTAACACATAACAGGGACTGAGAATATATGCCTAAAGTACAATGTGTGTGAAAAATAATGCAAAAAAATGACTACCTAAAAGTTTGACAAAGACTAGTGGTTGAATTAGTGCATGGAAAGTGTTAAAATCCCAGCATTTGAAATACCCTAGGGTGTCTACTTTTCAAAAATATATGGTTTGATGGGGGTAATTTACATTGGCCGGCTTCAGAAATGTCCCAAATAGGACATGGGTGCATGATGACAGATGTGAAAATTCCAAGTTGAAAAACTGGAATGCGCCCCCTAAAATTAAGGCCTTTTAGCCCCCAGAGAACCCGACACACCTATACATGGGGGGTATCACTGTACTCAGGAGATGTTGTTGAATACATATTGAGGGTTTTTTTGGCAGTAACACATAACAGGGACTGAGAATATATGCCTAAAGTACAATGTGTGTGAAAAATAATGCAAAAAAATGACTACCTAAAAGTTTGACAAAGACTAGTGGTTGAATTAGTGCATGGAAAGTGTTAAAATACCAGCATTTGAAATACCCTAGGGTGTCTACTTTTCAAAAATATATGGTTTGATGGGGGTAATTTACATTGGCCGGCTTCAGAAATGTCCCAAATAGGACATGGGTGCATGATGACAGATGTGAAAATTCCAAGTTGAAAAACTGGAATGCGCCCCCTAAAATTAAGGCCTTTTAGCCCCCAGAGAACCCGACGCACCTATACATGGGGGGTATCACTGTACTCAGGAGATGTTGTTGAATACATATTGAGGTTTTTTTTGGCAGTAACACATAACAGGGACTGAGAATATATGCCTAAAGTACAATGTGTGTGAAAAATAATGCAAAAAAATGACTACCTAAAAGTTTGACAAACACTAGTGGTTGAATTAGTGCATGGAAAGTGTTAAAATACCAGCATTTGAAATACCCTAGGATGTCTACTTTTCAAAAATATATGGTTTGATGGGGTAATTTACATTGGCCGGCTTCAGAAATGTCCCAAATAGGACATGGGTGCATGATGACAGATATGAAAATTCCAAGTTGAAAAACTGGAATGCGCCCCCTAAAATTAAGGCCTTTTAGCCCCCAGAGAACCCGACACACCTATACATGGGGGGTATCACTGTACTCAGAAGTTGTTGTTGAACACATATTGAGGTGTTTTTGCTCAGTAACATATAACAGGAACTGAGAATCCATGCCTAAAGTACAATGCGTGTGAAAAATAACACACCAAAATGACTACCCAAAAGTTTGACAAAGACTGGTGGTTGAATTAGTGCATGCAAAGTGTTAAAATACCAGCATTTGAAATACCCTAGGGTGTCTACTTTTTAAAAATATATGGTTTGATGGGGGTAATTTGCATTGTCCGGCTTCAGAAATGTCCCAAATAGGACATGGGTGCATGACGACAGATGTGAAAATTCCAAATTAAAAAACTGGAATGCGCCCCCTAAAAATAAGGCCTTTTAGCCCCCAGAGAACCCAACAGTCCTATACATGGGTGGTATCACTGTACTCAGGAGATGCTGCTGAAGACATATTGGGGTGTTATTTGGCAGTAACCCTTAACGTTCTCAGTAAATGTATTCTTGAATTGCTATTTTGTCAAAAAATCACCATTTTTTTTTTTTTTTCAAACTTTGGCATAGATTGGTGGTAAAATAGTTGCATGGAAAGAGTCAAAATACTCCATGTTTAATACCTTAGGTTGTGTTCTTTTAAAAAATATATATATGTGAAGGGTTAATCAGGGATTCCTGACAGATATCAGTGTTCCAATGTAACTATCGCTAATTTTTTTAAAATTTTTTTGGAAATAGCAAAGTGCTACTTGTACTTATTGCCCTATAACTTGCAAAAAAAGCAAAGAACATGTAAACATTGAGTATTTCTAAACTCAGGACAAAATTTAGAAACTATTTAGCATGGGAGTTTTTTGGTAGTTGTTGAAGTGTAGGAGATTTTGAGGGTCAAAGTTAAAAAAGTGTGTTTTTTTCAATTTTTTCCTCATATTTTATAAAAATTTTTATAGTAAATTATAAGATATGATGAAAATAATGGTATCTTTAGAAAGTCCATTTAATGGCGAGAAAAACAGTATATAATATGTGTGGGTACAGTAAATGAGTAAGAGGAAAATTACAGCTAAACACAAACACCGCAGAAATGTAAAAATAGCCTTGGTCCCAAACGGACAGAAAATGGAAAAGTGCTGCGGTCATTAAGGGGTTAATGTATGTAATACAAGTCCCACTCTCCACTTCGCAGCAATTTTTACAACACTTTTTGCACCAAATTTGACGCAATACTCAAACTCCTAAACAACCCACAAACTAGTAAAGTTTTCCACAACTTCTTATTGATAAATGCATAATCACGTGATTAATGAAATCCAATCTGATTTAAATATACATTTTCTACTATCAGTAACTAATCAAATTGCTCTATACTTGAGTCATTGATCACTCATCAGAATTGCCATTTGTTACATTGTGTATTATAATTTGAAAGTATGTATATGTGAAATTATTATTAAAGATAAACATTGATGATGACATTAGGCCACACAGTGTAACATTTTGGACAATGATTTTAATAATCGATAGTCTAACATTAAACTGTCATGAAGCAGAAATTAAAATCACCTCTTTAATGTCATCCTATTTTCAGTGTTTTTCTTCCTTCTCTTGAATTTCATTTTCAATAAGAAATGTCATCTTATATGCAAGCCCATTTGTTAACACCTGTGTAGGGGTGGTGTTTAAAACTAGACTGCAATAAGGAAGGCTTACACAGGTGCAGGGAGAAAACTGTCCCAGCTCTTAAAATATCCATTTATTGCAAATAAATACAAATGATACCCTGATTACATGTTATATATTCATGCTCAGAAAAATTATATATTTACACTATATACATGTAGTGGTATTAATAAACACAGAGATATGACAACATTGTTTAGAACAAAAAAAAGAAATTTAGGGACATGTAAATATGTTTGCAAAAGATTTCTGGCATAACACACACACACACACACACACACACACACATATATATATATATATATATATATATATATATATATATAGTATCTGGCATAACACACACACATATAGATATATAGATATATATATATACAGTATATATATATATATATATATACACACACAAGTATGTGTAAAGAAATATATACAAATTCTAGCATTAATAATCATTTTAAAAAAAAGAAAAATACATGAGGTAGTCATATCATGATTTATAGAAATACAAATACACATTAATTTAAGTGAAAATATCATACATCAGATTTTTTGTATAACAAATAAATAGAAAAATAACTTTCCATGAGATATTGTTTGTTTAGGTATAAATCTAGCTGTTTCTTGGACATTAACAGATGAAAAATAAAAGATTAGCTTTAGAGAAATGTGCTTGTGCATGTGCAGTAATGAAATGGTATAAATAAAGTTGGAAAAAACAGAATATCCGAGACATCAATGACACTTATTTATCAACAGTCCAATGTTCATCACGCCGTACTTGACACACATGTTTTTGACAGACTTTTTAATAAATAAGGCCGTTGTATGTAGATTTGCGTCACTGATGTCTGTTGAGCGTATTGACTCCCACAAATGCGCCAAGATTGACACTTTGATAAATTGGCCCCTACAGATCTTTTTAAACAATAAAAATTCTAGAGTAGACTGTCCCTTTAAGTTCAAACATGGTGGCAACCTTCACTAAGTTGAATGTATTTTCAGAATTAAATTACAGAAAAGGGGACCAAATAAATACTAAAAGTTTTTTTGCAATTTTTTTTTTTTAAAACTCGCATAATAAAACATTTTATTTTACATACTAATTAATATCCCTTTAACAAAGCATTAGCAATGCACTAAAATACATTAACTGTCAGTTGATGAAAACTAACAATAAATGAGCATGGACTCAAATAAGCTAAGCAGTGATTTATAGTGTCCGCTGTTAATTGCATATATTGAGGCAAATGAATGTGGATTTGAGCATTTTGTGGAAATGATATGGGACGGAGAATTTGAATGTAACTAAATAATTATATTTAAAATGCTTATGTTTTCTATAATATCAAAGTCTTATCTAGAAATGTTTCTACACGAGCTAATGCAGGTCCGTTTATACAACTGAACATACTTTTCTCTTCTTACTTCAGATTACAGTTGTCATGGAAATATTGTATTGGCAGGTCTCAGAGGGGTCTGGGAAAGAGAGGGAGTGGGAGGGGGGTGATGTATAGACACACTGACATGCAGACGATAGATAGGGATGAGGTATAGTCAGAGGGCACTGGAGGTATTGTATGGGCACTCTACACACATAGGACAATAGACAAAAAAAGCTAGAAAGATAACAGAAGAGACAGAGATTAAAGAAAAGAGACAGAGATAAAATAGGAAGAGACATGGAATACAGTGGAGATAAAAGAGATCAGCAAAGAGCAAGTTAAAGAAAGACAGAAAGGCAGCAAGGAGCTGAACATTTTTGTGGGTCTCTCCCTCAGCCGCCTGTCAGGCTGATTCAATGAATTAGGCGTGTGGTTCTGTGCTGCAGGAGGGAGCTCAGTGCTGTGAATCAGACCTCAGCAGCCAGCTAAAGGTCAGAATTATTGATTTCTTTCCATAAGGGGGGTTGAAGCTGTCCGTCACTGACAGCCCCCCTCCATCAGAAGATGGCAGGAGCAATACTAAAGAGGCAGCCAGTGCAGGCGTGAGATGTTAGCTGGACTGTCCTGCCACAAAAGAGCAACGCTCTGCAGCAATCCCTCAGGGCCTCATTCTATTGATAAAAGAACATTAAATGTTTTTCTTCTAAACTATTGCAAGAAAAGCCAATATAACATTCTATTATGTCGGTTTGGGGATATAAATGGAATCTGAACCTTAGAAAACTTGTATCATTTTCTCTAATAAAGGGCTGGACTGCTCCACCCTTCACTCCAGCTTTGTTATAAACACAATTATGATTCAAAGTCTACAAATGTTACACCACACAGTATTGGAACATCTGACAATATCTGTCTGCATTACCGTGGGTGGTGTGAAATGCAGTTTGTTTTATAAATACTTCATCTATTTTCTTCATTACTGATCTCAAGGAGTTAAGTCATTTTGTATACATCAGGTATTATGTTCAATAAGGAGTCATATGCAAAACTGTAATGAAATACTACATTATAGGTTGACATCTACTCAGTTTGCTTTGAAGATTGTTTAGTAGAAAAAAGTTACATTTCACTTATTGCTCACACGATAAAAGTGTAATTAGAAAATATGTAATTAAAGGGATACTAAACCCAATTTTTTTCTTTCATGGTTCAGATAGAGCATGAGATTTTAATCACCTTTCTAATTTACTCCTATTATCAATTTTTCTTTGTTCTCATGCTATCTTGATTTGAAAAAGCAGTACTGTAAGCTTTAGAGCTGGACCATTTTTTGTTCAGCACCTGGGTAGCACTTGCTGATTTGTGGCTAAATGTAGCAAACCAATCAGCAAGTGCTGAACTAACAATGGGCCGGCTCCTAACCTTTCATTCCTGCTTTTTCAAATCAACATAACATGAGAACAAAGAAAAATTGATAATAGGAGTAAATTAGAAAGTTGCTTAAAATTGCATGCTCTATCTGATTTATGAAAGAAAAAAATTTGGGGTTAGTATCCCTTTAACTGCATTTACTGTATGTGTGTTTAGCAGTTGTACAGCAAATAATTGTTTCCCTACAAAATAGCGGTACATGTTGCATGCTTAGTTGCTTACACACACACAGGCTTCTGCTAAAATTAAAGGGATATGAAATTAAAACATTTTCTTTTGTAATTTAGACAATTTAAAAAAAATAATTCTCATTTACTTCTATTATCAAATTTACTTTGCTTCCACTGTATTCTTTGTTGAAGAGATACCTAGGTAGGTGTCTGGAGCACTAGATGGTAGCATTAGATGGTAGACATTTGATAAATCGGCCCCGCTGAGTCTACAGATAATGAAGACCTGCTAATGTTCTATATGTCTAAACACAAACCGAATAGTTAGGTATTGAGATGCTAATTATTGCTGGGAGAATTTTAATGATCATGGCCAGCAATTTCAGATACAAAAATGCATATCTTTCTCCTACCCCCACTGGGAGATTAATTAGTGCTATTGTCTCCTGTTTGCATAGCTTTTCTACAGGTAATGTTTGGTATTCATATTTTCAGTATATATTACTACAGTATATATTACTACAGGCAAAAACAACTATTTACGATAACAAAATAAAGGTAAATGAGCTGTTTGTGAACAATGAAATACACTCCAGTAGGTAAAAGTGACCTTTGGGAACACATTAAACATAATGTCCATTTAGAGCAGTGGTTTTCAGACCTGTCCTCCCTAACAGGCCAGATTTTCAGGATATCCGAACTGGAGCACAGGTGAAATAATTAGCTGATCAGTAAATATTGTAATTTTATGGTACCTGATCTTACCCAAAGGTAATCCTGAACATTTAGGAAGGCCTGAGGATAGGTTTGAAAACCAGTGCTTTAGAGGGACATGAAAGTGTAAAAAAAAGAAATTGCTAATGCATTTTATTATTGCACTGCTGTTTGCATATAACTATATATTTAAAGGGACAATAAAGTCCAAACTAAACTTTCATGATTCAGATACAGCATGCAATTTTAACCATTTGCTTTACTTATTTTCTATTATCTACTTTACCTTGTGCTCTTGGTATCTTTTGTTGAAGCATACACAGGTAGGCTCAGGAGCAGCAATGCACTACTGGCCACTAGCTGCTGATTGGTGGCCAGTAGTGCATTACTGCTCCTTTAACAAGGATACTAAGAGTGTTCAAAAATAATAATAATAGAAGTAAATTTGAAAGTTGTTTAAAATGGTCTATCTGAATCATAGCTCCCAGTAGTGCCTTGCTGGTCCTGAGCATACCTAGGTATGCTATTCAACAAAGGATTCCAAGGGAATTAAGTCAATTTGATAGTAGAAGCAAACTGAAGCAAATTGTACAATCTATCTGTTTAATGAAAATGTCCCTTTAAAATTACTAGGATGTAGCAGGGGTGAAAAAACTTCACCCCACCTCAGTCATCTTCCACCAAACCATGCTCTGCCCACAGATATGCCTAACCATCTGCTACAATTATTCATTCTTATTCTCGACGTCAATAGTTTATAAAGCTACAACATTTTACTTGTCAGGGGTTCATTACATATAGTAATACAGATCGCACTCGCTGGGTTTCTCAAAGTGTTAATCAATCCTTTATTAAAGGAATATACTGTATATATAGAATAGGCCTATAGTTTAAGTTCGTCAGTGCTTTTCATTATACATTTTTTCAGATGTTCATATCTGGTGTGTGTGTGTAGATATATATATATAATATTTATTGGGAGTTGATAACTGCATTGCAATATAAAGCACTTAGATCTCTTTACTGTAGCCAATAAAAGTTAGCTGCAACTGAGTTTGTGCACTGTTCTAAGCAATCAATTTCCAGGCTCTTTAAGGAGAGTGGAACAAGTACAAGCAAAACATTTCAGGGCAGAAAGAAAAATTATAAAATGTACATTAAAGGGACAGTCTAATCAAAATTAATTTTTCATTATTCATGCAATTCAATACATTTTCCAATATACTTTTACCATCAACTTTGCTTTGTTCTCTTGGTATTCTTTGTTGACAGCTAAACCTAGGTAGGCTCATATGCACAGCTAGGCAGTGCTAGTTCATGTGTGCCATATAGATAACATTGTGCTCACTCTCATGGAGTTATTTATGAGTCAGCACTGATTGGCTAAAATGCAAGTCTATCAAAAGTACTGAGAGAGGCTTAGATACAAGGTAATCACAGAGGTAAAAAGTATATTAATATAACCGTGTTGGTTATGCAAAACTGGGAAACGGGCAATAAAGGGCTCATCTTTGTTTTTAAGCAATAAATATTCTGGAGTAGACTGGCCCTTTATGTTTACCTATATTTTTAGCATATATCCAACTCAAAGGCAGTAAATAATGATAGTGGGCAGATTACAAACACATCTGGAAGTATACTTTTAACGTGCACCAGTCAGCGGGCGTATTACAAGTTGAAAGTAAATTGTTTATATACAAGCAAAACCCGACGCATGCTAACTTCAGGAATTTGAATATCGTGACTGCATTAAGTTCTTCTCCCCAAAGACTTTAATAGAGAGTGCTTTAAAATGAAACCAAACAATTAACACTTATCACTTGCGCTAACCGGACACCACGTTAGACCTACGGCGCTAAACCCATAGGTAGTTATAAATATTTTACATTCCAATGTTCTTCACATAGAAGAAATGTTCTTTTTATTTATATATATATATATATATATATATATTCTAAAATATATCTATACCCATATATCAAAATGAATAAATACAGTTCAAAAGTTTGGGGTCACTTAGCCATTTCCTAATTTTCCATGAAAACATACATGTAATGAGTTTGATTCGGAAATATAATCATTGACAAAATTAGAATGAATTTTAAATGAAATAATAATTGTGTTCTTCAAACTTTGCTTTGTCAAAGAATCCTCCATGTGCAGAAATTACAGCTTTGCAGACCTTTGGTATCTAGTTGTCAATGTGTTGAGGTAATCTGAAGAGATTTCCCCCAATGCTTCCTGAAGCACCTCCCACAAGTTGGATTGGCTTGATGGGTAATTCTTACGTACTATACGTTCAAGCTGCTCCCACTGGACTGTGCTGGCCACTCCATTAAAGACAGAATGCCAGCTGACTACTTCTTCCCTAAATATTTCTTGCATAGTTTGGAGCTGTGCTTGGGTCATTGTCTTGTTGCAGGAGGAAATTGGCTCCAATCAAGTGCCGTCCACATGGTATGGCATGACTTTGCAAAATGGAGTGATAGCCTTCTTTCTTCAAGGTCACTTTTACACTGTATAAATCTCCCAGGTTACCACCAGCAAAGAACCCCCAGACCATCACATTGCCTCCACCATGCTTGACAAATGGCGTCAAGCACTCCTCCAGCATATTTTCATTTGGTCTGCGTCTTTGTGATCTGAACACCTCAAACTTAGATTTGTCTGTCCATAATCCTTTTTTCCAACCTTCCTCTTCATCTTTTCTTTTTATTAAACAGTCTGAGATATGGCTTTTTCTTTGCAACTCTGCCTAGAAGGCCATCATCCCAGAGTTACCTCTTTACTATTGACGCTAGCTGTCCCGCAAGCCTTTTAGCCTGTACCGCAACGTCAGTCCCGCACATGTAAAAATTACGTTTTTTCATGGGACTACCATAGCGCTGGTATTACAAGTTTTGCGGTGAGGCTGAAAAGCTTGCGTTACACCCTATAACGACAAGATCCATTTCACAATCTAAAAGCAGTAGTTATGAGTTTTACGCTACAAAACTGTAACATAAAACTGATAATTAAAGTGTTACAAAGTGCACTAAACACCCATAAACTACCTATTAACCCCTAAACCGAGGCCCTCCCACATTGCAAATACTATATTCAACTTATTAACCCCTAATCTGCCGCTCCTGACATCGCCGCCACTAAAAATAATTATTAACCCCTATTCCGCCGCACCTCAACCTCATCACCACTATAATAAAGTTATTAACCCCTAAAACGCCACCCTCCCGCATCGCAAACTCTATTTAAATATTATTAACCCCTAATCTTCCGTTCGCCCACATCACCCCCACTGTACTAAAGTTATAAGTCCTACACCGCCGCCACTATTATAAACCTATTAACCCCTAAACCGCAAGCCCCCTACAGCTAAATATACTAAAGTAAACTTTTAACCCCTAAACCAAAAGCCTCCCACATCACAATAAACTAAATTAAACTAAATTAAACTAGTAACGCCTAAACCTAACGCCCCCTAGCTTTATATTAAAATTACAATTTCCCTATCTTAAATTAAATTAAAACTTACCTGTCAAATTAAAAGAACTAAGAATAAACTAACAATTAAACTAATATAATTATTAAACTGAAATTAAACTAATTACCAATTAAATAAAACTAAACTACACATTAAAAAATCCTAACACTACTATAAAAATTACAAAGTATTTAATTACTAAAAACAAAAAATACTAAATTACAAAAAAAAACCCCACTAAATTAACAAACGAAATTATCAAAAATAAAAAAGAATTACACCTAATCTAATAGCCTTATAAAAATAAAAAAGCCCACCCAAAATGAAAAAAACCCTAGCCTACAATAAACTACCAATAGCCATTAAAAGGGCCTTTTGTGGGGCATTGCCCCAAAGACATCAGCTCTTTTCCCTGGAAAAAAAATACAAAGACCCCCCAACAGTAAAACCCACTACCCAACCAACCCCCTAAAATAAAAAATCTAATTCTAAAAAAACCTAATCTACCCATTGCCCTGAAAAGGGCATTGTATGGGCAAAAACCCACCCATAAAACCCTTAAAAAAACCTAACACTAACCCCCGATGATCCACTTACAGTTTTTGAAGTCCCGCTTGAAAGATCTTCATCCAGGCAGCGAGAAGTCTTCATCCATGCGTCCTCTTCTATGAATCATCCAATAGAATGAGAGCTGCTTAAATCCTATTGGCTGATTTGAACAGCCAATAGGATTTTAGCAGCTCTAAATTCTATTGGCTGATCCAAATTTTTCAGCCAATAGGAATGCAAGGGACGCCATTTTGAAATGGCTCCCTTGCATTAAAGATTCATTGTACGGCGACGACCGTATGAAAAGGATGCTCAGCAGCGGATGTTTTCAGGATGGACCTGCTCCGTGCCACCGGGATCAAGATAGAAGATGCCATCTGGATGAAGATAGAAGTGTCCACCTGGATGAAGACTTTTTGCCGCCTAGATGAGGACTTTGCTGCCTGGATGAAGATAGAAGAGGCCGTCTGGATGAAGACTTCTCGCGCGCCTGGATGAAGACTTCTTGCGCGCTTGGATGAAGATTGTTTAAGTGGGACTTCAAAAAACTGTAAGTGGATTTTTGGGGTTAGTGTTCGGTCTTTTTAAGGGTTTTTTGGGTGTTTTTTTTTTTTAGATTAGGGTTTGGGCAGCAAAAGAGCTAAATGAGCTTTTAAGGATTAGAGTTTTTTTTATTTTGTGGGTTTCGGGGGTGGGGGTTTGTAATGTTAGTGGGTCTTTGTAAAAAAAATTTCAGGTAAAAGAGCTGTTTAACTTAGGGCAATGCCCTACAAAAGGCCATTTTAAGGGCTATTGGTAGTTTATTCTAGATTAGGTTTTTTTCATTTGTTTGTTATTTTGTGTAATGTATTTTTTTCGTTTTGGGGTGGGGGTTTGTATACTGTTAGGGAGTGTTTGTTTTGCAGCAAAAGAGCTGTTAACTTTAGGGCAATGCCCTACAAAAGGGACTTTAAGGACCAATATGAAAAGGTGAGAGTAAGCGCTAAAAGAGCTTAAAAGGCTAACAAACTTGTGGCTAAATCTTACAATTTATTACCTTCGATAAAGGCTAAACATAAAATATCACAATAAAACCACAATAACACAATAAAATTAGAAACATGGATCCATGTCTAACTACTAAAAACAAAAGTACATAATAAAATCTCCTGGGAGATGCGAATTACAGTGGGAGTGTTGACACTCCTTGATGGTGATACACAAGTGTGGGAAGTAGAATAGAAATGCAAATACTAATACTTATAAGCAAAGTTATAAACCATAAAACGATTCCAAACTCACAATGTCAATCAAATATAAAGTCAATCAAAAATGGTGAAAAAATAGTGGAAAAAGTAAAATGTGAATGTTCGTATTAAACCGTGGGTGTGTCCTCCAACGTTGCTGATGGGTAGTGAGAGATCTATAGTCAAATGTAGATGTTAGATGAAGTTGTAAAAAAAATGAGTAAAGATGAGTGAAAAATACAATTCAACCTTTAGGCAAAACATAATTTATGCTTACCTGATAAATTCCTTTCTTCTGTAGTGTGATCAGTCCACGGGTCATCATTACTTCTGGGATATTAACTGCTCCCCTACAGGAAGTGCAAGAGGATTCACCCAGCAGAGCTGCATATAGCTCCTCCCCTCTACGTCACTCCCAGTCATTCGACCAAGGACCAACGAGAAAGGAAAAGCCAAGGGTGAAGTGGTGACTGGAGTATAAATTAAAAAATATTTACCTGCCTTAACAACAGGGCGGGCCGTGGACTGATCACACTACAGAAGAAAGGAATTTATCAGGTAAGCATAAATTATGTTTTCTTCTGTTAAGTGTGATCAGTCCACGGGTCATCATTACTTCTGGGATACCAATACCAAAGCAAAAGTACACGGATGACGGGAGGGATAGGCAGACTCTTTATACAGAAGGAACCACTGCCTGAAGAACCTTTCTCCCAAAAATAGCCTCCGATGAAGCAAAGGTGTCAAATTTGTAAAATTTGGAAAAAGTATGAAGCGAAGACCAAGTTGCAGCCTTGCAAATCTGTTCAACAGAGGCCTCATTCTTGAAGGCCCAAGTGGAAGCCACAGCTCTAGTAGAATGAGCTGTAATTCTTTCAGGGGGCTGCTGTCCAGCAGTCTCATAAGCTAAACGAATTATGCTACGAAGCCAAAAAGAAAGAGAGGTAGCGGAAGCTTTTTGACCTCTCCTCTGCCCAGAGTAAATGACAAACAGAGAAGACGTTTGTCGGAATTCCTTAGTTGCCTGCAAGTAAAATTTTAGAGCCCGGACTACATCCAGGTTGTGCAGTAGACGTTCCTTCTTTGAAGAAGGATTTGGGCATAAAGAAGGAACAACAATCTCTTGATTGATATTCCTGTTAGTAACTACCTTAGGTAAGAACCCAGGTTTAGTACGCAGGACTACCTTATCCGAATGAAAAATCAAATAAGGAGAATCACAATGTAAGGCTGATAATTCAGAGACTCTTCGAGCCGAGGAAATAGCCATTAAAAATAGAACTTTCCAAGATAACAACTTTATATCAATGGAATGAAGGGGTTCAAATGGAACGCCCTGTAAAACATTAAGAACAAGGTTTAAACTCCATGGTGGAGCAACAGTTTTAAACACAGGCTTAATCCTGGCCAAAGCCTGACAAAAAGCCTGGACGTCAGGAACTTCTGACAGACGTTTGTGTAACAGAATGGACAGAGCTGAGATCTGTCCCTCTAATGAACTAGCAGATAAACCCTTTTCTAAACCTTCTTGTAGAAAAGACAATATCCTAGGAATCCTAACCTTACTCCAAGAGTAACCTTTGGATTCACACCAATGTAGGTATTTACGCCATATCTTATGGTAAATCTTTCTGGTAACAGGTTTCCTAGTCTGTATTAAGGTACTAATAACTGACTCAGAAAACCCACGTCTTGATAAAATTAAGCGTTCAATTTCCAAGCAGTCAGCTTCAGAGAAGTTAGATTTTGATGTTTGAAGGGACCCTGTATCAGAAGGTCCTGTTTCAGAGGTAGAGACCAAGGCGGACAGGATGACATGTCCACCAGGTCTGCATACCAAGTCCTGCGTGGCCACGCAGGTGCTATTAGAATCACTGATGCTCTCTCTTGTTTGATTCTGGCTATCAATCGAGGAAGCAACGGGAAGGGTGGAAACACGTAAGCCATCCTGAAGTCCCAAGGTGCTGTCAGAGCATCTATCAGGACTGCTCCTGGATCCCTGGATCTGGACCCGTAACGAGGAAGCTTGGCGTTCTGTCGAGACGCCATGAGATCTATCTCTGGTTTGCCCCAACGTCGAAGTATTTGGGCAAAGACCTCCGGATGAAGTTCCCACTCCCCCGGATGAAAAGTCTGACGACTTAAGAAATCCGCCTCCCAGTTCTCCACTCCCGGGATGTGGATTGCTGACAGGTGGCAAGAGTGAGACTCTGCCCAGCGAATTATCTTTGATACTTCCATCATAGCTAGGGAGCTTCTTGTCCCTCCCTGATGGTTGATGTAAGCTACAGTCGTGATGTTGTCCGACTGAAACCTGATGAACCCCCGAGTTGTCAACTGGGGCCAAGCCAGGAGGGCATTGAGAACTGCTCTCAATTCCAGAATGTTTATTGGCAGGAGACTCTCCTCCTGACTCCATAGTCCCTGAGCCTTCAGGGAATTCCAGACGGCACCCCAACCTAGAAGGCTGGCGTCTGTTGTTTCAATTGTCCAGTCTGGTCTGCTGAATGGCATCCCCCTGGACAGGTGTGGCCGAGAAAGCCACCATAGAAGAGAATTTCTGGTCTCTTGATCCAGATTCAGAGAAGGGGATAAGTCTGAGTAATCCCCATTCCACTGACCTAGCATGCACAGTTGCAGTGGTCTGAGGTGTAAGCGTGCAAAGGGTACTATGTCCATTGCCGCTACCATTAAGCCGATTACCTCCATACATTGAGCCACTGACGGGTGTTGAATGGAATGAAGAGTGCGGCAAGCACTTTGAAGTCTTGATAGCCTGTCCTCTGTCAGGTAAATCTTCATTTCTACAGAATCTATAAGAGTCCCCAGGAAGGGAACTCTTGTGAGTGGAACGAGTGAACTTTTCTTTTCGTTCACCTTCCATCCATGTGACCTTAGAAATGCCAGCACTAACTCTGTATGAGATTTGGCAGTTTGAAAGCTTGAAGCTTGTATCAGAATGTCGTCTAGGTATGGAGCTACCGAGATTCCCCGCGGTCTTAGTACCGCCAGAAGAGCACCCAGAACCTTTGTGAAGATTCTTGGCGCTGTAGCCAATCCGAATGGAAGAGCCACAAACTGGTAATGCCTGTCTAGGAAGGCAAACCTTAGGTACCGGTAATGATCTTTGTGAATTTGTTTAGGATCTTTAAGTCCAGGATTGGTCTGAAAGTTCCCTCTTTTTTGGGAACCACAAACAGATTTGAGTAAAACCCCTGTCCCTGTTCCGATCGTGGAACTGGATGGATTACTCCCATTAACAAGAGCTCTTGTACGCAGCGTAGAAAAGCCTCTTTCTTTGTCTGGATTGTTGACAATCTTGACAGATGAAATCTCTCTCTTGGAGGAGAGTATTTGAAGTCCAGAAGGTATCCCTGAGATATTATCTCTAGCGCCCAGGGATCCTGAACATCTCTTGCCCAAGCCTGGGCGAAGAGAGAAAGTCTGCCCCCCACTAGATCCGATCCCGGATCGGGGGCCCTCAATTCATGCTGTTTTGGGGGCAGCAGCAGGTTTCCTAGTCTGCTTGCCCTTGTTCCAAGACTGGTTAGGTTTCCAGCCTTGTCTGTAGCGAGCAACAGCTCCTTCCTGTTTTGGTGCAGAGGAAGTTGATGCTGCTCCTGCTTTGAAATTACGAAAGGAACGAAAACTAGACTGTCTAGTCTTGGCTTTGGCTTTGTCCTGAGGCAGGGCATGGCCTTTACCTCCTGTAATGTCAGCGATAATCTCTTTCAACCCGGGCCCGAATAAGGTCTGCCCTTTGAAAGGTATATTAAGCAATTTAGACTTAGAAGTAACATCAGCTGACCAGGATTTTAGCCACAGCGCCCTGCGTGCCTGAATGGCGAATCCTGAATTCTTCGCCGTAAGTTTAGTAAGATGTACTACGGCCTCCGAAATGAATGAATTAGCTAGTTTAAGGACTCTAAGCCTGTCCGTAATGTCGTCCAGAGTAGCTGAACCAATGTTCTCTTCCAGAGACTCAATCCAGAATGCCGCTGCAGCCGTGATCGGCGCAATGCATGCAAGGGGTTGCAATATAAAACCTTGTTGAACAAACATTTTCTTAAGGTAACCCTCTAACTTTTTATCCATTGGATCTGAAAAAGCACAGCTATCCTCCACCGGGATAGTGGTACGCTTAGCTAAAGTAGAAACTGCTCCCTCCACCTTAGGGACCGTTTGCCATAAGTCCCTTGTGGTGGCGTCTATTGGAAACTTTTTTCTAAATATCGGAGGGGGTGAGAACGGCACACCGGGTCTATCCCACTCCTTAGTAACAATTTCAGTAAGTCTCTTAGGTATAGGAAAAACCTCAGTACTCGTCGGTACCGCAAAATATTTATCCAACCTACACATTTTCTCTGGTATTGCAACTGTGTTACAATCATTCAGAGCCGCTAACACCTCCCCTAGTAATACACGGAGGTTTTCCAGTTTAAATTTAAAATTTGAAATATCTGAATCCAGTCTGTTTGGATCAGAACCGTCACCCACAGAATGAAGTTCTCCGTCCTCATGTTCTGCCACCTGTGACGCAGTGTCTGACATGGCCCTAATATTATCAGCGCACTCTGTTCTCACCCCAGAGTGATCACGCTTACCTTTTAGTTCTGGTAATTTAGCCAAAACTTCAGTCATAACAGTAGCCATATCCTGTAATGTGATTTGTAATGGCCGCCCAGCTGTACTCGGCGCTACAATATCACGCACCTCCCTCTGAGCGGGAGATGTAGGTACTGACACGTGAGGCGAGTTAGTCGGCATAACTCTCCCCTCGTTGTTTGGTGAAATTTGTTCAATTTGTACAGATTGATTTTTATTTAAAGTAGCATCAATACAGTTAGTACATAAATTTCTATTGGGCTCCACTTTGGCATTGCAACAAATGACACAGGTATCATCTTCTGAATCAGACATGTTTAACACACTAGCAAATAAACTTGCAACTTGGAAATACAATTCAAATAGAATAATATTAAAACGTACTGTGCCTTTAAGAAGTACAGAAGATCTATGACAGTTAAAAATTAATAAATTGAAACAGTTATAGCCTCAATCCTTGTAAACAACAAAACTTATGAAAGGTTTAATCCCATTAGCAAAGATAACAATTTCTGAAAGCAGGAAACAAATTACAGAATAAAAGTTTTTATTTCAGTCAAACTATAATTCTCACAGCTCTGCTGAGAGAAATTACCTCCCTCAAAATAAGTTTTGAAGACCCCTGAGCTCTGTAGAGATGAACCAGATCATGCAGGGAATACAATGAGTTGCTGACTGAAATATTTGATGCATAGTAAAAGCGCCCCTCCCCCACACACACAGCAGTGAGGGAGAACAGAAACTGACAGAAAAAACAGATTTAAGCAACTGCCAAGTGGAAAAATGGTGCCCAAACATTTATTCACTCAGTACCTCAGCAAATGAAAACGATTTTACATTCCAGCAAAAACGTTAAACATAATCTCTAGTTATTAAACAGCTTTATGTCTTTTTTACAGTGTAATTCTAGTGAAGTACCATTCTCCCAGAATACTGAAGTGTAAAGTATACATACATGACATTATATCGGTATGGCAGGATTTTCTCATCAATTCCATTGTCAGAAAATAAAAACTGCTACATACCTCTATGCAGATTCATCTGCCCGCTGTCCCCTGATCTGAAGTTTACCTCACTCCTCAGATGGCCGAGAACAGCAATATGATCTTAACTACTCCGGCTAAAATCATAGCAAAACTCTGGTAGATTCTTCCTCAAACTCTGCCAGAGAGGTAATAACACACTCCGGTGCTATTTTAAAATAACAAACTTTTGATTGAAGATATAAAACTAAGTATAATCACCATAGTCCTCTCACACGACCTATCTAGTTGCTGGGTGCAAGAGAATGACTGGGAGTGACGTAGAGGGGAGGAGCTATATGCAGCTCTGCTGGGTGAATCCTCTTGCACTTCCTGTAGGGGAGCAGTTAATATCCCAGAAGTAATGATGACCCGTGGACTGATCACACTTAACAGAAGAAAGGTCATTTAGAACCAAAATACAAAAAACAAAAAGCAAAAAATAGAAAAAATAATAATAAATGATAAAATCCACTTTGGTAAAATCATATATGAAATGTAGCAATCCAAAAAAAAAAGAGTTCGTGTTAGTTGTGTGCAAAAAATGGGGGATTAAAACAAATTCTGTGCCCAGTGTGTTCAATGTCCCATCCGATGTTAAAAGTAAAATCACAATAGATAGCAACAAAAAAACCTGTAGGAAAATAAAGATTTTTTGTTGCTATCTATTGTGATTTTACTTTTAACATCGGATGGGACATTGAACACACTGGGCACAGAATTTGTTTTAATCCCCCATTTTTTGCACACAACTAACACGAACTCTTTTTTTTTTGGATTGCTACATTTCATATATGATTTTACCAAAGTGGATTTTATCATTTATTATTATTTTTTCTATTTTTTGCTTTTTGTTTTTTGTATTTTGGTTCTAAATGACCTTTGCCTAAAGGTTGAATTGTATTTTTCACTCATCTTTATTCATTTTTTTTACAACTTCATCTAACATCTACATTTGACTATAGATCTCTCACTACCCATCAGCAACGTTGGAGGACACACCCACGGTTTAATACGAACATTCACATTTTACTTTTTCCACTATTTTTTCACCATTTTTGATTGACTTTATATTTGATTGACATTGTGAGTTTGGAATCGTTTTATGGTTTATAACTTTGCTTATAAGTATTAGTATTTGCATTTCTATTCTACTTCCCACACTTGTGTATCACCATCAAGGAGTGTCAACACTCCCACTGTAATTCGCATCTCCCAGGAGATTTTATTATGTACTTTTGTTTTTAGTAGTTAGACATGGATCCATGTTTCTAATTTTATTGTGTTATTGTGGTTTTATTGTGATATTTTATGTTTAGCCTTTATCGAAGGTAATAAATTGTAAGATTTAGCCACAAGTTTGTTAGCCTTTTAAGCTCTTTTAGCGCTTACTCTCACCTTTTCATATTAGTACTATTATCAGCCTACTAGGAGGCTAACTGTTAGTAAGCTTAAGGCCCCATTGCAGCGCTCGGTCCAATTCTCTCCATTTTAGATGGACTTTAAGGACCACCAAAAGGCCCTTTTAAGGGCCCTTGGTAATTTATTATATATTAGGTTTTTTTTTTTTATTTTGGGGTGTTTTAGAATAGGAATATTTTTTATTGTTTTGTATAATTTCGCTTGTTATTTTTTGTAATGGTAGGTTTTTTATTTTTTGTAATTTTAGTGTTTTTTATTTTTTGTAATGTTAGGTTTTAGTGTAAGGCAGATTAGGTTTTATTTGACAGGTATGTATTTAGTTTTAAATAGGTATTATTTAGTTAATAATTGTAAGTTTATTTTAGCTCTATTTTAATTATGTTAAAGTTAGGGAGTGTTAGGGTTAGGTTTAGGGTTATGTTAGGGTTAGGTTTAGGGGTTAATATACTTTAAATTAGGTTGTTGCGATGTGGGAGGCCAGAGGTTTAGGGGTTAATACCTTTATTTAGTGGCGTCGATGTCGGGGAGGGGCGGAATAGGGATTAATAACTTTAATATAGTGGCGGCAATGTTGGGGTGTGGCAGATTAGGGTTAATAACTTTATGTGGCGGCGATATCGGGAGTGGCAGATTAGGGGTTAAAAACTTTATTTGGGGGGCGGAGCCAGCAGCACACATGAACAGACGCAAAGGGCGAAGCCAGCAGCACACATGAACAGACAAATTTTTTCAGAGCTCCAGCTATAGCTGCTCTAACAATGATAAAAGATCAGTTTAAGGTGTAAATTAAATCTTCTGTGCTAGGAGGGCTTCAGGTTGGACTTCTAACTGACACTTAGAGAAAGCTAATTTTCCCATTGACACGATAATATCAAGGTGAGGCCGGAGTCCCGTTTTGCAGCTACAAGGACGGTAGCCATTTTGCTTCCCTCGTGGTGCTGCACCACAAATGGCGAAGGCTCATCAATTACTAAGCGATCTCAGAGGACTTCTAATCTCTCATCATCGTAAACTTATTGCTACCTTGGACAGGACTTTTGGCTTTGAGGAGGATACTGGGTCTTTGGTAGAGGTTTGTTCCGTCCCAGCTGAGGCACATAACACTAGCGGAGATGCTTTGGGGCCTCGGTGCCGCCCGCACACTAATACAGAATCAGCTGGGAAGGAGGGATATCATGCAGCTGAGGAGACTACTAATGAATCCCTGCTTACAAGAGTGCCCAATGAGTCTTGTCAGAGAAAGCTTTTTACCGGTGCAGATGACATGGAAAAGCCTGGCATTTACAGCACTCCCTTCATGAGATTACAACGAGCTAGAGTGGGCAGAAGAAAACTGGCTTCTATTCCATGGTGCTCCAGAGTGTATGTGTTGGAGAGGATCGGCAGGGTGATACGGGACCGCATAAGTGTGAGGCCGTTGGTAGACCTTACCTTGAGCAATAACTCTAGCGCTAGTTGGTGGTCATTACTAGGACTCATGCAGCAAATGCAGTATGCTCCTTGTGGCCTCCCGAGAGGCATTGGTTAACTTGGAAATAGCCTTCGTGCTGACAAAGAGAGACTGACCATGTGTGACTACCGGGACCTTCTTATAACTTACTATGTTTTCCCTGTTATTTTTGAGCAATAAGTTTGCTGTTATGTGTTTCGCATAGCTTTATCTGCACAAATATTTATGCATTGTTTTCCTGTTTCATGATATATCTCATAGAACCAGTATCTGCTGGGATCTACAAGCTAGAATTATACATTCAGTCCTACTTTATATTATGGTACTCTCAGAGTAATCTGACATAAACATAAGTAGGCAGGGAGCCCAGTAGTGCAGTTATCAATATTTAGACCCTATTTACAACATTTAGCATGGGCTAGGGCTTGATACATGTACCAAGTTAAGTTCTCATAATCCAAGCTTATTATCTTCACAATGCCTACTCTGATGATATGTAATACAACATTTGTTAAAAACTATATTTTTGCTGGATACAGGGGTTTCCTTTTCAGTATAATCTGAAGTTCTTTTATCCTTAAGGTATGGGCCTTATTAATATGTTTAATTTTTTATAAATATATAGTTCTAGATATATACAAAAGTTGCCTGTGTGTTAATATGGTGCTGACAGAAGGGTTCATATTGAATACACTGATGATGTTTTTATAATATTTGGATATACCCTTAGGGGTTATAGTCTTGTTTGGTTGGGTTCTATTTCTCTATATGATTATTGTACTACCCTGTTTCTTTATCAGGTCATATTATCCTCTGCCAGATACCTATGTTTTATAATGAGACAGTGCTCTGCATGAGTTGTAATGCCCTGGTGATAGAAATGCATAGGAGCTTGAGGTGAGGTTTGCTACATGGCCATACTTACAACCGCTGTGCTGCAACTGAGGTTATATTCACTTTCCCACCCCTATGGTGTATGTATAGGAGCCACCTGTGCCATAATGTTTTATGTATTGACTCCCATCTAAGCCTTGCAAACTGTGCTGTGTGTTTTTCTTCTTTAGCTGTAGTTGCCTACTCACTGTTCTGCTACACCTGTGCTGGGTATAGGGTCCATACCTAGCCAACAGCATTTATTTATGCTAATAGGTGAACCTTGACCTTTTCATTATAGTAAGGAGGCATACATGATTTGCTTTATGGCAACACACAACATTAGTCTCCTTGCAAATCATGAGGCATTCTATGGGACAACTTGAGGAGGTGGCCTCAGATGTTGAGAGGTGTTGTGGCATATCTGATCCTCCTATCGAATCTAGCATAACTATCTTAAGCCCTCTGCTAGCATATACCTTGGTAACCACATATCGGTAGCAAGTCTCAGGATTTTTGGGGATATACCTTAGTCAAGCAGATGTTCTTTCCCTCTAAAAGCTTCCTTTGTCCCCATATCTCTCAGCTGATGGCCTACTATGAAAAGGTATTTATGTTAACTACACATATATAACCTTAGCCTTTATCCAGTAATCTTATAATGAACCCTTGAATTCATAGAGGTCAATACACAGAGCATTCTTGACTTATCTTGCTTACCACACTAAAAACACCACCTCCCCCCCCCCCCCCATAATAATAATAATAATAATAATAATAAATCCCCTATTTTAGGGGAACTAACTAGTCGGGTTGTCTTGTTTATACTGCACCTTAACTACTGTTTTTAATTGCTTCCTAAGCACTTACTCCTATATAACACCATAGTAATGAATCTATCTGCCCTATCTAGATCAGCATGACTGATTATTATTACCTGACACCCAAACATACCATCTTAACACAGCTTTTGGTTACCTCTATTGAGGTGTTAGTTCCACTGTTTCCTTATAGATTCTATTTATCATTAGGGGAGTTTGATATCATATCATATTATATATTACATTATATTATATACCCTATACTATAGTCTATATATTTTATTTGTTTCAAGGAAGTTGCTACCTGTTCGCTTATAATTAGAAAAACTGAGGTTAATTTAATTTTACGTTGCTATAAGTGCAGTACTATTTTATTTGGACACCTTGTAATGTTATGTACTGCAATGACCTTACTGACTGTTACCATTTGTTTCATTCTGGCCGCGTATGTGGCAATTTTGTACTGTCTTTATTTTTTCAACCTCAATAAAAATGAAAAAAAAACAAAAAAAAAACAAAAAACTTTATTTAAGTGTCTGCGATGTCGGGGGCAGCAGTTTAGGGGTGTTTAGACGTGAAGTTTATGTTAGGGTGTTAGGTTTAAACGTTAGTTTTTTTCCCCCATAGACATCAATGGGGTTGCGTTACGGAGCTTTTCATTCCTCACTTTAGGTGTTAGACTTTTTTCTGACCCGCCCTCCCCATTGATGTCTATGGGGAAAGCATGCACGAGCACGTCAAAACAGCGCTTGAATTGTGTGCGGTATGGAGCTTAAAACCACCATATCGCACGCACAAGCCGGCTGTTTCAAAACTTGTATTGGCTGTGCTATAGAGGGTTAAATAACGCAACCTTTGTTGCGTTTGTTAATTTCCCTATAGTGCGCATAATTCGTAATCTAGGTGATAATTCATAACGACTATTGGGAAAGCTATTCCTCATGTACGGGATCTATTGCGAGGATGGGCCATATTGTCTTTATCACTTTCTGGAAGAATCAAATTTTTCAAGATGGTAGCCCTCCCAAAACTACTTTACCCTTAAAGATACTCTCACTGTTTTTCGTCAAACGAGATGCTAGCACTCTACAGTTTGACATTAATGCATTTCTTTGGAGCAGTAAAAAACTGAGAATTAGTAAGATGCATTTAGTAATTCAGTTGAAGTGTGGGGGACTTTTCCTTCCCAATATAACCTGCTACAACTGGTAAGCATTAATTTAACTAGTAACAAATTGGATTGCCAGGTCCAATCATTTTAATGTTCCTACTCTGGAATCTCACTTACTTCACCCAATTAATATAGCATTCCTACCTCATGCATAATTCACTTCTTTGCACAATTACATGAAAAAGAACACTTTTTACAGGGATCCTCTGTGGGTTTGTAAATTGTGGGGAATACAGCAAAAAGCAAGTAAATACCTGCCAATTCAGGGAAACTCTGATTTTTTTTACCAGGGTACACTACTGATGTATTCAGTTTGTGGCATACTCAAAAGCTTACCACAGTAGCACAACTTTTTACAGGTTCTCATCTTTCAAGATTTGCAGAATCAGTATGATCTTTCACCATCACATAAATTTGCTTACTATCAATGCAGACACTACCTAATGAAACTAATATATGATGGTCTTCCCACAGGGGAATTAACGAACATTGACAAGCTTTATACCATGGTCAAACAAGACTCACGTTCTATATTGCATATATACAATTTAATAGTGAGGAACTTTGAAAACTCATCTATACAATTTTTTTTGCTTAAATGGCAAACTATAAGACGTAAGTGACTCCCAACTCACCGCAGCTTTGATAGAGTTAGGGACACCACTCTATTATAAGCATGTTTGAGGGAATCACACTTAAAATTGCTACATTAGGCATATATAACTCCCTGGCTCTTGGCAAAATAGGTTGGACGTCTGAACTAAATGGTCATACGGTCCTCCAGATTAAGATCACTTAATGTGGGATTCTCCTAAACTGAGATGGTATTGGAGTAAAGTAGCCTATTGGCTAACTAAATTTATTAAGGTCAAAATTACTTTAACAACCCAGCTGGTGCAATCTTGATTGAAAGGCAATTGCTTATGCGCTGTTGATACTAGAACCCCCCTTTTCAACAGCTACTCAAAAATATACATTTACAAATGCTGATTGAGCAAGTAGATGTATCAGGAGACAATGAAAAAAGAATCAGGTGGTTCATTCATAAATGGGAAGCTTGCCAGAAATTGTTAGGAATAGAGTCATATAAACCCATTTAGGAACAGTATACTCATCCTAGAAGAGATCTTGTGAGGTAGATGGTGTCTCACGGAATAAAAATCATACTTTTAATGATCAGTGCTATCTTTATTTATCATTCCATGCCTTTGTGAGAATTGGCGGATGGATGTGGTCTATGGGCACTCCAGGTACACGGCTATAGGGAATGTAATTTTTAAATACAAAGAGCTTATTTTGGGGTTTGTTTAATTTGTTTAATAATGTATATTTACTGTGTATTTTATTTATTTTATTTTACTGTGTACTTTATAAAAATAAATATATTTGGACTTGAGCGCATCATTCTGGTTGATGGATGATTGGACGCATGAAGACTTCTCATAAAAGGGACATGAAACCCAAAATATTTCTTTCATGATTTAGGTAGAACATATCATTTTAAACAACTTTCCAATTTACTTCTATTATTTAATTTGCTTCCTTCTCTTGTTATCATTTGCTGAAAGGTTTATTTAGGAAAGCTCAGGAGCAGCAAAGAACCTAGGTTCTAGCTGCTGATTGGTGGATGTATATATATGCCGATTGTTATTGGATTACCCATGTGTTCAGTTAGAAACCATAGTGCATTGCTGCTCCTTCAACAAATGATACCAAGACAATGAAACAAATTTGATAATAGAAGTAAACTGGAAAGTTGTTTAAAATTGTATGTTCTACCTAAATCATGAAAGAAAAATTGTGAGTTTCATGTCCCTTTAATTACTATCACCTTGGGATGTACCATCACTCTTAAAATTATTGTAACTAAGAATTGCTTTATTCTTTTCTTTTGTGAAACTGTGTATGCACTTAAGTTTTTCTAAAATAAAGTTTAAAAAATAAAAATGTATCAAGCAACCAAATAGACAATTATTATTACCTTTTAATTTTTATAAAAAAAGTTTATAAATATTAATATATAATTTTATCAGAGAGTGTATATATGAGTGTAATGCTTTATTTTTAATGTATTTATGCTGTGTTTGGTGCACATATGTTGAATTAATATTGTTAAAATATGCTGATTTTTTCATTCTTCATAAAATGTTTATGTATTTTACACTTGCATTATGTAATATTTGATATTAAATTAAATTTAAATAACACACACATTATAGGCTAGATTCATAGATGCTTGAGAGGTTGCCCAGTTACTTTGCAAAAGCAAGATAATCTTTGAAGCATCATTTCACCTATAGTTAGTTGGTGTTCCTGCCATTAACCTCTATGGTTGTGTTAAAGGGGCAGTATACTGAAATAGCTGTTTTTCCTTAATGTGTTTCCAATAACTTGTTATACCAGCAGCAGAGTATAAAACATATGAGATTTTGATTATTTATATTTATTTTTGTATAATAAATAGCTGGTATTGTTCTTTAAAACTGCAACCCATCAAAATGAGTTGAGCTTGCAGGGAAATCAGATCTCCTTATACTTTCTGTACACACAAATGCTTCCTTATCTTATCTTTGTTTGTATACCAAATCCCAATATTTAGAGAGAGCAATTAGAAATGCAATTTAAAAAGCCAAGAGCATAGGAGGCTTACGCGTTTCGGCCTTAGGGCCGTAGTCATAACCATTATGGCTATGACTACAGCCCCAAGGCCGAAACGCATAAGCCTGCTATGCTCTTGTCCTCTGTTCTGAATGATCTTCCGGCTTTTTAAATTGCATAAATAAAGAATGTTTTTAGATGGCTGCCGGACTTTTGTATCCTTTGTTACTTTGTAACCAGACCCGCTGACAGCCTGTCTTGTTTTGCTTGCATCTGACCCTGAGTCGACATGCCAACCCCTCATTTTCGTATGCTGGATGATGTCAGCTGACAGTGGAAGTGTGGACGCCGACATTCTGTGAAGTTCACAGCCATGGGTGGAAGCAGTTCCGATCGTCGGAGGCAATTTTGAATTGCCAACAGGCCAAAAGAAAGCCTTGTGCTTCCCCACAGAAGAGGCAGTGGAAATGGTATTTACTTACTCACCCAATTCCATGCAAGGTGTTTCTGTGTGGACCAGTTACGGATGCCCAGGTTGCTTTGAGCTGTATCTGAAACGGGGTGAGTGAAGCTTTCTATGCTTCCTATGCTGAATACACTTACTACTATTGTTGACTCAAGCTGTATATATATATATATATATATATATATATATATACGTTAAAAAGAGACTATTATGAGGGATACTTCTGGGTGGCTGCCAAGATGGCTGAATTACTTTGAAGCTATGTGGACAAGCTGATTAATCCTCTGTATATTAGCAGATAGGGACACCATCCAGCCTTGATTTTCTTAGCTTCAGATAGAGCTGCACTTACTGTACCCTGTGACCTAAATAGGTACCTATCTTTCCAGCTTTAAGTACCCTAATGGCAAGGCCTGCAGCGGCAGTGCGGTTAAGCCTGTGGCCTTGGCCTAATCCCCCTTCCCTGTTTTATCCGGTAAAAAAAGTCACTGAGAGCTATAATTTTCATACTTCTAATCCTTCAATGGAGCCTATTGACTTATCTATATTGAAGGCACTAGAGCATTTACTGTGCAAGTTCTCCTCACAGCTGGTAGAACATATACAGACGACATGGGGTGCTCACTTCAGGAAGCAAGTTGGCTTTGCAATAGGAAGATAGCACCAGGAAACCTGAAATACTGGAGACTACAACTTCAGCTAATGATCTCAAATATTTCTCGGTCACGATTGGCACCGCAACATGGTTTGCTGCAGATGGTGAATTTGACATGACGGAGAGTGACCGGAATGGAGAGAGGAGGCAGGCTATGCTTTTTTGTGACTCGGTCAGTGGCGACGAATCGACCCACACTTTGACATGGTATATGGAGAGAGAGAGACTGTCTCTGGCCCAGCTCTACTGCTGAGTAGAAAGAACTGCCGACCAAGGTTGCTAGCACATTTGCAGAGTCTCCCACTTCAAGATTGCGTACAGCACTATCCTAGATTCCCAAAAGGGATGATCATTGCGGAGCCTAAAAGAAAGTAGTTAAGAAGGATGTTAGTCTGTAAGAGGGGAGTAGTCTAACTCATATGTAACCCCCTTTAAGCTACAGGTTTAATACCCTTGGTTCTATTATATTGCATTGAGTGGGTTCCATGCTTTACAGTTTTCAGCTCCTATATATGACTGACAAGTGACCAGACAAATGAGGACTGAATAAATATATGTTTACCTATGTATCACCTAGATTATGAGCTTTGCGCTAAACAGGGTGCAAAACTAACGCCAAAAAAACAAAGTTTATGCCTACCTGATAAATGTATTTCTTTCTTGACATGATGAGTCCACGGATCATCATTAATTACTGTTGGGAATATCACTCCTGGCCAGCAGGAGGAGGCAAAGAGCACCACAGCAAAGCTGTTAAATATCACTTCCTTTCCCACAACCCCCAGTCATTTGACCATAGGAAAAAGAGAGAAAAGAAGTAACACAAGGTGCAAAAGTGCCTGAGGTTTTTTAAAACAAAAAAAACAAGGCGGACTGTGGACTCATCGTGTCAAGAAAGAAAGAAATTTATCAAGTAAGCATAAATTTGTTTTTTTTCTAATGACACGATGAGTCCACGGATCATCATTTATTACTGTTGAGAAACAAGAGGCTGCTATCCAGCAGTCTCATAACTAAACAAAGTATACTTCCAACCAAAGGAAAAAAGAAGTAACTGTCCCAGAGAAACAAATAACCAAACAGAAAACTGGTGAAAATCCTTAGTCACCAGTAGACTGAAATTAAGAACACGCACAACATCCAAGTTGTGCCTCTAAAGTTCCGGATGATAAAAAGGATTGGGACATAGACAAGGAACAACAAATCCCTATGAAGAAACACCTTATCTGAAAGATAAGATAAAGCAAAACACAATGCCAAGCTGAGAATTCCGAGACTCTCCGAGCAGAGGAAAGCCTTCCGAGATAACACTAAATATCTATGGAAAGTACCGCAAAACCTTAAAAACAAGGTTAAGAACAAAGTTAAGGCTCCAAGGGGAGCAACAGACTTAAAGGGACACTGAACCCAATTTTTTTTTCTTTTGTGATTCAGATAGCGCATGCAATTTTAAGCAACTTTCTAATTTACTCCTATTAACAAATGTTCTTCATTCTCTTGGTATCTTTAGATGCCGGCCCCTTTTGGTGAACAACCTGGGTTGTTCTTGCTGATTGGTGGATAAATTCATCCACCAATAAAAATGTGCTGTCCAAGGTTCTGGACTTTCTATTTCAAATAAAGATTGCAAGAGAACGAAGAAAAATTGATAATATGAGTAAATTAGAAAGTTGCTTAAAATTGCATGCTCTATCTGAATCACAAAAGAAAAAAATTTAGGTTCAGTGTCCCTTTAAGGACAGGGTTGAGTCTGACCAGGCTTGACAAGGATTGCACAGCTGGCAGGACCACCAGATGCTTATGTAGCACAAAAGACAATGCAGAAAACTGACCCTTCAGGGTACTGACAGACCCTTTCCAGACATCCTAGAGACAGGCAAAATTCTAGGAATCCTGACTCCACTCCAAGAGAAGCCCTTGGCTTCACACCAATAAGTATAAGTACGCCATAGTCTATGGCAATCCCCTCGAAAACATGCCTGCAAATCTGAGCCATGATCTCAATGACTGGCTCTCTCCTGTTGAATACGAGCAAAGGCTCGTGGAAAAAGAACAAACAGAGTAAACAGGCATGACAGACTGTAATCCAAGAAAAAAACGCCAGAACATCTATCAGGGTGGTCAGTGGATAGCTTGACAGTGAACCGCACCTTGGAAACTAGGCATTCTGCTGAAAACACCCTCAAAAATCAACTCTGGACCCCCCATTTGAGGATTTAACTAGAGAATACCTCCAGAAGAAGAATCCACTCCCCTGGAGGAAATATCTGTCTGTTCAGAAGTCCGACCCTCAAATGCCTGGAGAGAGGATGACAGACAGCAATTGTGAGATTCCACCCACTGAACAATCCAAGTCACCTTCTATACGGCAAAGGAAACCTTAGATCCTCCCAGGTGGCTGATATCAACCATTGAGGTGACATTCCCTGGCTGGAACCAAACTAAGAAACGACTGAGGCCAAGAGGCCAAGCTATCAGAGCATTGAAGATCGCTCTCTACTTCAGATATTAAAGAAAGGAACAGACACGTCCAAATCCATAATCTTAATGAGACCCAGACCGCATACCAGCCTAGCAGGTTGGCATCCGTGGTCACATTACCCCGGAATATCTCCAGAAGCACAAGCCCTGAAAAAATATTCCTTAAATATATATGTATATCTATCCTTTGAGACAGATCCGATGCTCTCTCCTTTTATGGAAATTAGCAAAAAAAGAATGATGTCCCATGGAAATCATTAGACCAATTTTCTCCTAAATCGATTCACTGAAAAGTGAAGGAAATTCAGCTGCAGTTAGATCCGAACTCCGTTAAGCCTGACAACAAATCTTGCTGTTGGCTAGACAGTAGCCTGCAGAGAGAGGAAAAAGGAATAACTCCTAGATATCCAACCTCTGTTAGAAAACTTCTTCTAAATAGAGAGTCATAAAAATCCACCCTTTCAATTCCCATGAGAAAGAAGATTGGACAAATACTCTTGAAAAAGAGATAGCAAGAAGGAAGGATGACACCTGAACTATATATAGTCCAGAAAGTACCCTTGAGCTATCCCAGGAACTAAAGGCCTTTCTTGGCTGATGAAACTCATAAGCTAGAGAACAATAAAAACACAGCCCTCCGGTCTATGTTCTTATGAACAGACCCACCAGAACCAAAAGAAGGTCAGTACCAGAGAAAACTTGAGATAAATACCCAGATCCCGTTCCCAGACAGGGGCTGGAACTCTCACTCCCTGCAAGGAACGTCCTGAATCCTGTTCAAGGAATGTTTCTCATCATACCTGAATTACAGAAATCGTAGATTGGATTCCAAACTCTATTAAGTAAGAAAAGGAAAACCTTCCCTTAGACCTACTCTAGAAAAATCCGTAGGTCAGGGATTGTTCTGCCAAAACAAGTCCAAAGAAGGACTCATCCTTGAAATGAAAACGCCAGAAGCATGATCATGGAGAAAAAAATAGAACCTGCAACTGCAGCACTATAAGGCCTATAAAGCCTAGACTGTACCACTAAGCCACAGGTAGGCTTCCCAGCTGACCAAAATATTAGCCATAATGCCCCGTGGCTAGCACCGCAAGCTTAATAATACAAGTAATTGCTCTAAATGAACAATTAAACCTCTTGCTTCTTATCTATGGATCCGTAAAGGTGCAGGTACCCTCTAAAGGGATCAAAGATCTCTGCGCCATAGTAGCGAGGCCCCTCTCTACCTTAGGCACCATGCATTTTAATGGAGACAGCGACAGAAAGATCCTTGAAAAGACGTAAGACAGGGAGAAAGATATCCCTAGCTTATCCTATTCCTGTGAGAATATCCAAGGTACGCCTAGAAAAGGCTTCCTCAAGAAAGGAACATCATATAAATGATAAAATTCACAAAAACGTTTCAAGGTCGACAAAGACAGGGGTATCAATGTCATCCAAGTAGCCACCTCCTTTAACAGTACACGAGGTGTGCAAGCATACATATGAAGGAAAAACACTTCAGCATCAGATGAAGGAATTATACTGCCCACATCTGAGATTTTTAATCACAGAAGCTACCAGTGAATTCTCCTCACCTGACTTAGGAGAGAGAGAGCAACCAGTGTAGCAGATGAGAAGCAGAAACCTTACTATCCGAATATTCAAATGTCCTTTTGCATCTTTCTTGAAGAAAGGAAGACACAGATAAAGCTGCTTGGGGCACTTGAGGAGAAGGCTGTGGCTTTGCCTAAACAGCACCATCCCGGGAGACATGAGACTCAACATGTAACAACTGATATGTATTTCAGAAGGCAAGACATTAGATAAAACTAATTATTTGTCTTGAAGGATATGAGGCTCTAAACAAATATGAGGCTTTAAACAAAAAAAGGCATAAATGTTCTTTAATATTATGGTCCACCAGCACCAAAAACATATATTGGAAGTCTGGGTAGATACTCCAGGAAGTATACCACTAACCACAGTGGATAGAAATTATACAATAACATGTTTATTAAATCCTTAAACAGACAATTAAGGAAGCAACATATAGGAACATCAGTGTGGACTTCTGAATATAATGGGCATATCTACAACAGTCTCCAGCTCCTAAAAAGGAATGCTCACTACACAGAATGGATATTAAAATACAATGTGTACAAGAGCAAAAATATTGTTACTTTCATAACCCCTACACGGAACCCGCTTTTAGAATGAGGGGACAAGTAAGTCAGAAGCAGGGAAAGCAGATCTCATACATTATAGCGCTTTATGGAACTTCAAAGCAGGAGTAGAATTGAATCCACAATATCGTTAACATTTTCTGTAAACGGAAAGCATGCAGTGCCTTATCTGAGGAGATCATGAAAAAAAACCCCAACTCTGTAGGGATCACATCGCTAAGATTAGACTTCCTACATGATTCATCGGCTTAGTAATGCGCCGCTTGGAGACACTCCCCCTGCAAACGGAAGCAACGTATCAACAAAATTGCGCAGATAGAAAACAGAATGCCCCCTCAGATCTAACTTATCTGAGTTCCCGCCATTGAAATCGCTCTGCATACAAAGCAGTAACGATAAAAAAGACAGCCCTTGTACAAAGCCCTTGTATACAAGTCTCCAACCTCAGTAAATAAAGGAAGCCATTAAGGAGACCTTAAGACTATTAGAAATAAGGAGCAAGCTCAATAACCTAAAATGAGCTCTCCATTACAAATGTTAATACACATGAGGCATAAGGGATTACCCAGATAAGCCTCTGAAGTAGAGTGAGCACAAAATAGCAGGGTATACTAGTATACAGGAAAGTATTAACCCCTAGTCTCCTAGTCACAATAGTGCCTGCATCCTGCTAAAAATGTATCCTTCCAAGGATATATTTTGTCCCAAAGAAAGCTGCAGTATGTGTCATAAGTACACAGTCCCCCTATATAGAAGAACAAAAGGCACTTACCTGCAATCCAGCCATCCAGCAGGAGGACAGTCTGACTGGTATGAGAGGAAGCCACTCCTAACATAGACCTCAATGTAAACCTGCCTGGCAGCTCACCCGGTTTGAGAGGCATTTTCCCTCACATGGAACTGTGGAAAAAAGGCAAAGACTGAGTAATCTTACTCAGGCTTTGAAGTTAGGGCAGCAATAACTATTTGGGAGGCGCAGTGAGGATTATACCCCACAAGTTCCCAATTGCTTAAAAGCCACCACTGCTCTACTGAAGAGACTAACCTGGGCTACGGCTAAACCCCAGGAAAAAGCAGAACAAACTTGCTCTGCTTTAAAATAATAATAAAGAATCTTCTTTTCAAACACCTAAACTTTACCACCTCCTTGCTTTTAACATAGGCAAAGAGAATGACTGGGGGTTGTGGGAAGGGAAGTGATATTTAACAGCTTTGCTGTGGTGCTCTTTGCCTCCTCCTGCTGGCCAGCAGTGATATTCCCAACAGTAATTAATGATGATCCGTGGACTCATCGTGCCATTAGAAAGAAATTTGTGTTATTGCACTCTCCATTGCACTGCCATTATGAGTTACTGAAAAGCCTCCTTGTGCTGTGCGTTATGGTGCGTTGAGCTCCATACTGCCCAAAAGCCAAGGGCTGAGTTTACGTGCTCGTGCACACTTTCACCCATAGACATCAATGGGGAGAGAGTGTTATAAAAAAACTGGCACATGCGATCGCGGAATGGAGATCGCCGTAACGCAACCCTATTGATGTCTATGGGGAAAAGAAAGTTACGTTTAAACCTAACACCCTAACATAAACCCCAAGTCTAAACATCCCTAAATATAAATTATTAACCCCTATCCCGACGCTCCCCGACTTTGCTGACACTAATAACATTTTTAACCCCTATTCCGTCGCTACACGACAATAATAAAAGTTATTAACCTCTAAACCGCCAGCCCCTCAACATTGTAATAAAGTATTAACCCCTAAACCTCCAGACCCCCACATCATAACTACTAAACTAAACCTATTAATCCCTAAAAGGGGATTAAAAAAAAAAAAGCTTAGATGCCTTCTTTTTCAAATAAAGATAGCAAGAGTACGAAGATTTTTTTTTAATAGGAGTAAATTAGAAAGTTGCTTAAAATTGTATGCTCTATCTGAATCACGAAAGAAAAAATGTGGGTTCAGTGTCCCTTTAAGGAACCCTTTTGTAGGGCATTGCCCTAAATTAAACAGCCCTTTTATGTCAACAAAATTAATCCCCCCCCCTAAAAGTAACCCCCCCCCACCCAACCAAACCCCCAAAATAAAAAAACTAACTCTAAAAAATCCTAAGCTACCCATTGCCCCTAAAGGGGCATTTGTATGGGCATTGCTCTTAAAAGGGCATTCAAACCTAACACTAACACCATAAAATCTACTCATGATTCCTTAAGTTCGGACATCGATCTTCATCCAGGTGGAGAGAAGTCTTCATCCAGGCACCGACACCTTCATCCATCTCGGGGACATTTTCTATCTTCATGCCTGTGCTGCAGAGCTATTTTGGAAGACATCCTGTGCGGAGGGTCCTCTTCATAGGGTCACTGCCGTACACTGAAGTTGAATGCAAGGTAGCCGTTTTTTTTAAATGGCATACCTTGCATTCCTATTGGCTGATTTGATTCTTCAAATTCAAATCAGCCAACAGGATGAGAGCTTCTGAAATCCTATTGGCTGTTCAAAACAGCCAATAGGATGAGAGCTACTGAAATCCTATTGGCTGTTCAAATCAGCCAATAGGATTTCAGTAGCTCTCATCCTATTGGTTGTTTTGAACAGCCAAAATAATTTCAGAAGCTTTCATCCTATTGGCTGATTTGAATTTGAAGAATCAAATCAGCCAAAAGGAATACAAAGTACGCCATTTTGAAACGGCTACCTTGTATTCAACTTCAGTGTACGGCGGTAACCCTATGAAAAGGATGCTCCGCACAGGATGTCTTCCAGGATAGCTCCGCGCTGCAGGGATGAAGATAGAAGACGTCCCCGAGATGGATGAAGGTGTTGCCGCCTGGATGAAGATGGATGTCCGAACTTAAAGGGACACTGAACACAAATTTTTTCTTTCATGATTCAGATAGAGCATGAAATTTTAAGCAACTTTCTAATTTACTCCTATTATCAAATTGTCTTCATTCTCTTGGTATATTTATTTGAAATGCAAGAATGTAAGTTTAGATGCCGGCTCATTTTTGGTGAACAACCTGAGTTGTCCTTGTTGATTGGTGGATAAATTCATCCACCAATAAAAAAGTGCTGTCTAGAGTTCTAAATTAAAAAAAAAAGCTTAGATGCCTTCTTTTTCAAATAAAGATAGCAGGAGTACGAAGAATTTTTTTTTAATAGGAGTAAATTAGAAAGTTGCTTAAAATTGTATGCTCTATCTGAATCACGAAAGAAAAAATGTGGGTTCAGTGTCCCTTTAAGGAACTGTGAGTAGATTTTATGGGGTTAGCGTTAGCTTTTTTTTTTTAGATTAGGGCTTTGGGCAATTGTAAAAGAGCTGAATTCCCTTTAGGGGCAATGGGTAATTTAGGATTTTTTAGAGTTAGGAATATTTTTAATTTGGGGGGTCGCTTCGGTGGATAAAAGAGATGTTTAACTAAGGGCAATGCCCTACAAAAGGCACTTTTAACGGCTATTGGTAGTTTATTGTAGGTTAGGGGTGTTTTAATTTGGGGGGGCTTTTTTATTTTTATAGGGCTATTAGATTAGGTGTAATTGTTTTTTTTTTAAATATCTTTTTATTGTTGTCAGGTAAGGCAATACACATTTTCATACCATACTCACATGTCAATCATAAGAGTTTCTAACATAAACAGAATAGTACATAATAGATTCTAAGTATTGAAAGCATGACATGTTTCTTGATTACATACATTCTGATTTCTTCACAAGTAACATTTTTTTTCCCAGTCTGTGTGCTTGCATTTCCCCAACTTAACCATTTTCCGTTATCTGTTCAAGTTTAAAACTAAATCTTAACCCTACTAACCTAAATTATTAACCAAACTAACCTAACCTATATTTATCAGTTATGAGGCCCGGCGGTGGCAGAAAGAAAAAAAAAAAAAAGGGAAAAAGGAAGGGAGGGAAATGAAATAGTAGAAGGAAGATGGGAGAAGTCTGGAGTGTCAGCGGGCTATGAAGTAGCTTTCAGAAAAGGGAAAACAAGAAGAGGGGCAAGGGAGGGGGGGAGATCTACATCCCGTATTGAGCTATTGTCGCTTAGAATAAATGTTCCCATTCCCCCCTCAACCCAGCTTCCATAAATATTGCTGAGTCTTTAAATGGTGTCAAAATCTGTCTTTGGATCTCTAGTTCGAAAGTGTGTATAAGTCTGCGCCATTTACGTAGGAATAGACTTAGCCTATTCTGGACATCCATCCTAACATCCATCTGCTCTGTGAATATTTGTGTTCTAAGTAGGTTCCTAAAGCTCTTGAAGGAAGGACTCTTTCTTACCGTCCAGTTTTTTAAAATGCACTTTCTGGCTAACAATATTACTAGACTCAGCACTGCATCTTGTTGCTTATGCTGTGTGTCCCATTGTAAGAATATGATGGCTTCCGGATTTAGTGTAAGGTGTATCTGCAAGAATTGATTAATCCAGTATTGTATTTTACCCCAATATTGCCTGACTGACGGGCATTCCCACATATAATGCAAGAGAGTAGGGGCTTCTCTCCTGCACCTAACACACTCATTAGAGCGGGTGGGGATTCATTTGGCTAGTGTTCTCGGTGTGAGATATGCCCTATGTAGAAAGCGTATCTGGGATCCCCTGAACATGGCAGACAATGTGGCTGATTTTGTTCTTTCTAGGCCTCTTCGTATATCTTCCCAAGCTATGTCGCTAATTCCCTCTCGTGCCCATCCCCGTTACACCGAGTCTCGCATATTCTGCGCTCGCTTTTGTAGCAGTGTTTGATAGATTTCAGATAAGGAGAATTTTCCCATTTTGTACAATGTTTGCGTGATGCGGAAAGGGGAACCCTCCCAGAATTCCGGCGCCTTCCGAGTCAGGGTTCCAATGTAGTGGCGTACCTGTAAAAAGGCAAAGAAGTGGGCCCGTGGTAGCCCAAACTCTCTCTGTAAGGTACCAAAGTTCTTGACCTCTTTTGAGAGTGGGTCTAGCAACTGTTTGAGCGATCTCAGTCCCTTCTGTTCCCAGACTAAGAAGGGTTGGGTCTCCGAGCCCGCTGGAAAGTCTGGATTTTTGAGAATGGGCAAGTAACTGGAGGCATGGCACGATTTTTTCAGGAACTTGTGAGCCTGATGCCAAGCCTTTAGCGGTTCGCTGTACAGCGTACTGAGACCCAGGGCCTTCACAGATCTCATGTTGGAGATATGTGGTAAATATGCTAAGGAGATGTCCCCCAGAACCGCTTGTTCCAGGGAGGGCCGACAAAAGTGGTGCGTGCCCACCTGCCAATCCACCACCAGACGTATTAAGGCCGCCCAGTTATACAGTCTGAAGTCCGGCAAAGCCAGTCCCCCATTAAGGAAACCCATACTCAATTTCTCTCTCGAAATTCATGGTTTACCCCCCCTCCAGATGAACCGGGTCGCTGCCGAGTTTAACAGTTTGACATCCGCTTTGGTTAAGAGTAGAGTTAGCATGAGAAGTGGGTAAAGGAGGCGGGGAAGTATCACCATTTTGAGGAGGTTGATCCTACCTGAGAGTGACAGAGGTAGCGATCTCCAGCTATTCATTTGTGCCTGCAGTTTTGCGCACAAGGGCGTCAGATTATTCGCATACAATTTATTGGGGTTAGCAGATATCTTGATGCCAAGATATGTGATATCATGTTTAGCTACCGAGAACGGGAAACCGTCATCAGTGCCGTTCTTTCTGAGCAGCCACAAAATCTCTGATTTCTGCATATTGACCTTGTAACCTGAAAACAGGCCAAAGTCAGTGAGGGTCTCTAATATATGCGGGATATGTTTTTGGGGATCTTGGACAAAAAGGAGCATATAATCCGCGTAGAGCGCTAAGTGTTGTGGATGCCCTGCTAAATCTATGCCAGGAAAAGCTTGTCTAAGTTTGATAGCCAATGGTTCAAGGGCGATATTGAAAAGGAGGGGTGATAATGGACATCCCTGTCGGGTCCCTCTATGTAAGTGGATGTTTGCTGAGAACATATTATTGACTAGTATGTTAGCAAAGGGGGTTCAATACAAATTTTTTATAAAAGTCAGAAAGGGGCCAGAGAAATGGGCCTTAGCCATAGTGTAAAAAAGATGATCCCATTCCACTTGGTCAAAGGCCTTCTCTGCGTCAAGAGACAGCAGGAAGGCCTCCGCTCTCTCCCCCGCTGAGTCACCGCCTCTCTCCGTCCAGTAGTGTTGAATGACCTGTAGGACCCTACGGACATTAACCACAGATGATCTTGCATACATGAATCCCGTTTGATCCTTATGTATGATATCAGGCAATATAAATTTTAGCCTTTCTGCCAGTAATTTGGTTAGTATCTTGTAGTCCGAGTTTAATAAGGAGATCGGCCGGTAAGACTCTGGTAGTGTGCTGTCCTTCCCTGGTTTAGGAATTAGAGTAATATATGCTGCGGAGAATTCCGGCACCGGAGCTCTCTCCCCCTCAAAATAGGAAGTATATACGTTAGCCAGCGTCGAGGAGACCTGTGTCTTTAAAAGCCGGTAGAATTCTATCGGTAGCCCATCCGGGCCTGGGGCTTTACCCAGTGACATGGACATTATTGTCCTCTGGATCTCTTCTTCCCCTATATGTGCGTTCAACTTCTCCAGTTGAGATTCTGAGATCCGTGGGATGTTGATATCTTCCCAGAACTTGTCTTTTAGCTCGTTTCCTGGGGTGCCGTCGCTGGAGTATAGGGTGGAGTAATAAGATGCAAACGCTTCTGCTATGGATTCAGCATCTTTCACAAGCTTGCCCTGACTTTTCAGGGCTGCGACATGCTTGGAGGAGGTATTTACATTTACCAATGCCGCCATTAGCTTCCCTGATTTATCTCCGAATCTATAATATTTACCCCTAGTACGGAAGAGAGCCTGCGAGGCCTGACTGGCCAGTAAGGCATCATATTCCTTCTTTGTGTCAATGTAATTGCGATAGTTAAGGCTAGAGGGTGTAGCGCAATAGATGCGATAAGTCTCCGCTAAGCGGTCCCTCAGTCCGCAAACTCTCTCTGTGCATTGTTTCCTGCGTGCCAAGTAGGCAACTACGTTGCCCGACAAGACCACCTTGGCTGTTGCCCAGAATAGCTCCGGTGAATCTATATGCTGAGCATTATTCATCCGGTAGTCATCCCAGCAATGCGTCAGGTAACTCTGAAATTCCTGGGAGTACATTAGATATTTCGGGAATCGTAAGGTCCGTCTGTTGCATACCAAAAAGCGCTATGGGTGCGTGGTCTGAGACTGCCACTTCCCCAATTTTAGCATCAATGATGTGTGTAATAAGAGAGTTGGAGACCAGAAACATATCAATGCGGGACAGGGAGGGTGAGGCACGTGATGCACAAGTATAATCTTTCCCATCTGGATTTAATTGCCTCCATATATCTACCACATCCAGGGAATTTCCCAGCAGCTCAAATATATCTTTTTCAAATTTTTCTGAGATTCTAAGTGCCTTTTTAGCCTTTCCGCTATGTGTCCCTCTCAGCCTATCACAATGGGGGTTAGGTGTGAGGTTAAAATCCCCTCCCAGTATGATGTGGGTGTCTAAATAGGGAGAGATAACTGCCACAATGTTGTTCCAGAAACTTCTATCTTTCAGGTTCGGGGCGTAAATGTTGCATAGTGTATAGATTTTCTCTGCCACACATATTTGCACTATTATGTATCTACCTTCCGGGTCCTTAAGCACCTGTCTGACCTCGTATTCCAACTTCTTACCTAGAAGTATTGCCACCCCTCTACTAGCAGAGCTATATGAGGCGTATTCAACTCTCCCCACCCAATCAGATCTCAGTTTCTCATGTTCTATGTCTAGAAGATGCGTCTCTTGAAGAAACGCAATCTCTGCTTTCTTTTTTCTTAGTTGTGTGAGAATTGTTTTCCTTTTTATCGGGGAGTGAAAACCCCCAATATTCCAGGAATAGAGATTAAATCTTAGTTTCTAACTGGATCCTGAAAACCTGTTTTGGCGTCTGATATATAGGTGCGTGCACAGTTAACTGAGTCCGAGAGCCTATTTTGGCCTCTAGTGTATAGGCGTGTGTATAGTTTTTCCAAGCGTAGAGACCCAAGAGGGGGAGGGAAGGGGAAAAGGAGGTGATAGAGAAGAGAAGGAAGAGGAAGAAAAAAAAAAAAAAAAAAGGGGAAAAAACAACCTTACACCGCGGTAGACAGACTCCCAGTTCAGTCCTCCACCACAGTGAGCCACCGCCAAGCCCTCACCAGCATTCTGAATTAAAAACAAATCTAGAATGGTAAAAGAAAAAAAAAGATGTGTTATCTTGACATACTTTGTAACCCCTTTGATATATGCGTAGTGAGGCATGGAAAAATGAACAATAGTGACTTTCAAACAGATTGTTATAGAATTCACTTGCAGAGCCATGGCCAAATAAATTACAAAATGTGAGTAATACAAATGAATACATGCATTAAAAGACCATAAAGGATTTACAACCTGCCTCTGTTCACACATATACAATCCATACCCTCTACTCATGTGTTCCAAGTAACCCACATACTTTGTAACCTCTCTGAAACATGAGCAGTGAAGCGTGGAAAAAAGAACAATAATGGCTTTCAGACAGATTGTTATAAAATTCACTTGCAGAGCCATGGCCAAATAGTTTACGATCTGTGAGTAATACAAATGAATACATGTATTAAAAGACAGTAAAGGGTTTACAACCTGTCTCTGTTCACACATATAGATTCCATATCTTCTATTTATGTGTTCCAAGTAACTTAAACCATGAAAGTAACCTAAGACAAAATATAAACATACAAAACTCAAACTTAATTCCAGAGATCTGTGTCTACGTGTATCCGCAGACCCATTTACATTTATATCTGTAGCCATTAGGGCTTCCTACTTAGATTAAAATCCTAAGGTGAAACCTTGGCTAGGGGGAATAGTTCCTGTTTAGCTAAGGGCCTCAACCCTCTTCCCCTCTTGGGTGGTTCTGGCGTGGACTGCGTGGTGGGGCCCCCCCACTCTCTAAGAAGTGTTGTGCTGCGGTGGGTGTGTCAAAGAATTTTGGACCTCTGGGGGTTATAATTTTAAGCTTGGCTGGGTAAAGTAAGAAGGCTTGTCTACCTTCTCTGTGAAGCCTTGAACAAATTGGTGAAAATTCCCTGCGGCGTTTCATAAGATCCACAGAGAAATCTTGAAATAAGAGCAAGCGTGAATTTTCATACATTACGCTATCCATTTTTCTATAAGCTCTTAGCAGTGCCGTTTTAGTCTGGAAATGTAGGAACTTGATCATTATCGGCCGGGGTTGGGGCATATCATCTAGGCCAGCTCTCTCTGGGCCCACTCTATGGGCTCGCTCTACCCCCCCCTCCAAATCCTGTGTGGGAATTTTTAACAGTGAGGGAAGTGTGTTTTCAACAAAGTGGATGATGTCTGCTGGTTTAATTGTTTCAGGGAGACCTAAGAGGCGCACGTTATTGCGTCTCGACCTATTTTCTAGGTCGTCTACTTTTAATTGCAGGGTCATAGCTTGTCTTTCTAGGTTTTCAATTTTATTAGAGTTTGATACATTAGAGTCCTCTAAATCAGAGATCAACCCCTCTTTGTAAATTATCAATTTTGGGCATAAAAAGGAGGGATATCTGTTTAACAATAGGATGGGTTTCAATCAGAATATTATCTGGGCAGGCTTCCGCGCTGATTCCCTGATTAGAGGGTTCAGCTCCAGATTTGTTTCTGCCTGAGCTAGCTTTGCTGCGGCTTGCCATGGGAGTATTGGTTAAATATCTCTCCATATACCTCTTAAGATATCAATACTGGTTATCTATGCAAATAGTACTCTAATGATATATCCCTAAACCTCTTTCAACCTGTATGTGACACAGTGCTTATGAATTGCTCAAAATGATGGTAACAGTATCCTATTAAGGGAGAAAAAAACCCTTATGGCATGCATTCAATACAAATCTGATCTGATTGTACAGTTCTCCCCTCTCCAGGGAGGCAGGACACCAGTATAGGTCCGTCAGCACAAAGTTCTGCAAGTGTCCCCTCAAAGGAATAGGGGCCAAATGTTCTCCTTAACACTGACTTAGGGTGTCAGAGTAGCCTTTAATCACAGTTCTATTATAAAGAGAGTGAGGCGTAAGTCAGTCTTGTTATATGACACTGTTAAAAGTTAGGCAGCAATATTTCTGTCAGCCGGAAACTTTGCAGGGTTCAAATGTTTTTTGCTCCTTGTAATGTCCCCTGTGGCGGGTTTCGCCAGTATCACTGTTAATTTCCCAAACAGGGTCTTTACTCCCCCGCACTGTGTTGGGCCAATTGTCTGCTATAATAAATATAGTATGTATTGGGCTGCAGCAGGGTGCGTAGTAAAACCGCTGGTCACGGTCCCTTAGATTTATTATTGGGGCTTTGGTGTGTGCTTGTGGCTCAATGAGCGAAGATGCCTTCTAGTGTTGTCAAAGGTTTAATAGGCAGGGATTGTACCCAATACTTTACCCCCTCCGCTCTCCAGACTTTGTGCCGGGCATCAGGAATGGAAACTCCGTTTTCAAGATGGCGCCTGATTTCGCGCCAAGCGGTTCTCCCGTGAGGGTCTCCTCTCCAGCAGATATGGCCCGGACAAGGCCGCAGGTAATGTGCTCAGCGCTCCGGAGATCTGCCTTGGAATCGGGCAGTAGGTGAGTATCCGGAGTAGATCGGGTGGTAGTTCTTGCAGCCGTAGGGTGGAAGAAGTGTGTTGCGGTCCCCTCAAGATTGCAGTGGCACCTTCTTCTCGGCTAGTATCCCTCCCGTGAGGTCAGTCTCCACCTGCACCACACCGCCAGTCGATGGTGTCAATCGGGTCAGCCGCTCCGTCGTGCGCCTTTGCAGCGCTTCTTGTGTGTTGATGACTCCGGTGGTGGAGCGATGTACAGCTCCTGTAATAAGTATGGAGGTAGTCTCTCAGTTTTCCCCTCCACTCCGGGCAGCAAACTCTGCCTAGGAATTATTAGTGGGCAAAGGGCTTACAGCAGTGCGAAAACAGCAGTCCAAAATAGGTTTTAAATAACTTTTTCTTTGCTGGTTTGTGCGGAGCTCTTCTCGCTTGCTGCTGCTCCCTAGGCCCGCCCACCGGAAGTCTCAATTGTTTTTATTTTTGATAATTTTGTTTATTATTTTTTGTAAGCTTAGAGTTTTTTTTTTTTTTTAATTTAGGTTTTTAATTGGTAGTATTTTTTATTTTATTAGAATAGTTATGTTATGTTAATTTAAACTTATAATGTAATTTTAATTTAAAGTTAGGGAGTCTTTAGGTTTAGGGGTTAATAGGTCTATTTAGGTGTTGGCAATGTAGGGGAGCGGTGGATTAGGGGTTAATAACTTTTATTAGCGTCGACGATGTTGGGGAACGGCGGTTTAGGGGTTAATATATTTATATAGTGTCGGCAATGTCAGGGGCGGCGGATTGGGGTTAATAGGTTTATTTAATAGTCGCCATGTGGGTGGGCTGCAGATTAGGGGTTAAAAAGTTTAATATAGTGTTTGTGATGTGGCAGGGTGGCGGTTTAGGGGTTAATAGGTAGTTTATGGGTGTTAGTGTACTTTGTAACATTTTAGTTATGAGTTTTGTGAAACATTTTTGTATCGCAAAATCCATAACTACTGCTCTCAGATGGCAGTATAGATTGTGTCGGTATAGGCTGTAAAGCAAGCATTTTAGCCGGAACGCACAACCTGTAATACAGGCACTATGAAAATCCCGCACTCAAACATCATATTTTTGAGTGTGGAATGGACGTTGCGTTAAAGACTAAAATTCTTTCGGTATAGCTATACCGCTGCGACTCGTAATATGCGTTCCTGGCCATTCAAGCGTAATGGCCAATTTTTCAGCGTTAAAAGCCATACCGCAAAACTTGTAATCTAGCCGTATGTGAATCAGCGAGCTTGTTAAGCCAAATATGCAACTTTCATATTCTCAGTTAAGATTCTTTTGTATTTGTTTGACAATTTACTGTATATTTAATTCCCTTACAATAGTTTATACTAGAGGGGTCACTTACTTATAAGTATTTTGTATTGTTTATTCTCCACACTCATTTAGTTATTTAAACAGGAAGAATATATTATAGTCTGGTTTCCCTTCCTTTAGGCTTTACTATAATGGCTGTATTTGCCTGCTGCAAGTAGCCATACAAGAAATGTGCCCATATTACTTGTGCTCCTCGAATATGTCTGTTTGTCCGTTATACCATGGTCTTTTTATAAGAGAGCATTAAACTGAATGTAGCTCGCTCCTGCTCTGAGAGCGAGCTACATTGAGTGTAATGGCGCGTTAGGGCCGGGCTGTGACTAGACAGCTGCCCAGATGCGCTTAGACAAAAAGCCAGACCCGCTTAGTAGAGCACTGAGCGGTGGTCTGAAAAATTATTTTTTTTAATAAAATATGCCTGCAATACTTTATAAACTATAAAGTTAGCGCTAAGATAAGATAATGCACTATGTGCAGAATTATATTACATTATTTTGTAGGTTCACTGCCCCTTTAAAACAAACATTTGCATGTAGAATATTGCTCTGTTTTAGTATAGAAAAGTAGTCTCTGTATAGAATCAGAAACGTTCCCTAAACCTCAGAGACAGAACAGGGAGTTCACAGCTTTACCTATACTTTACCTAAGCATGATAAATTCTAAAAGATTCTGTTGCCCATGTGACATATATTATCTCTCAAATTACCTCATTTTTATTTTTCTATGCTCTCTTTTTTCAACCTTATGCATATGTTATAGAGGGTGTTTTTTCATGTTTTAGTTTGTATGTATTGTTAGGTCTTGAAGGCATGTTTGTGATGCTGGTATCCTTAACAGTGGAACTTTATGGCGAACAGTATTTGGTTGTGAGATGGATGTGGCTCTATTGATTATAATGAAGCTGAACTTGCGGTCGTAATGAGAAGCAGATACAAATATATGAGTTGCAGCTTAGGGGCCTCAGTGTTTCAGACTCGCCTGAAACAATAGTTAGGTAACAGCAATATTAAGACTGCTGCTTAACCTGTCCACCACCTAAACGGGGACAGATTGAAATCATCCGGATCCGATCAGGATGATTGAGAGCCCCTGCTAGTAGCCAAATGGCCGCCAGCAAACAGGGGGCAGCTTGTGCAATGTTAAATGCAGACAGCATGTTCTGTCTGCTTACAGCGAGGCCAGGCGGACATTATTCTGGGAGTGAATCATGTTCGTTCGACCTATGATAAACCTATTATATGTTTTATTTTAAAAAGATTTCAAATAAAAATAAAAATAATAATGCATGCCCTAAAATACAGATATACGTCATATTAGTTCTAAATAAATAGGCATCTGTTTTCTTCAATTATGAAAATAGAAACATGTACAAGAAGAGAGATTAATCCTTTTCCAATTCATCAACTTAAATACCCTCCGCGTGTACTTACACTTGATAGATCACAAACAAGTGCCTCTAAAAACTCAAGTGCCTCTCTGACCAATAAACAGCAAGGTCAATGGATGTCAAGAAGCTAAGTAATCTGTGGTTATATCAAGCATATATCTTATTAACCCCTTAATAGATGTTGACCTCCATTGTTTTGCCAAGGCATTATAAATAAAAAATAAAACTATGTAAGAATTAATTTTCCTTTTGGTGCGTATAGCCACATGCACACTAAAGATTATCAAGAATAAACAAAATATACAAATGACATTTCTTGTTGTCCTTAGATACAACATGCATTGTCTTTAAGACTATAAATTCTGTTCTGGGATTCATATATTTTTGTCTTAAGGGCTTATATAATACCTAAAGTTTGTTCATGTCCTTGGCTTCAATATACTGTGGCATAATGTGTTGAAGCAAAACTGTGTTTTTGCAGTTTAAGACCTTTCAGCATATGGCTTTTAAACAAACCTTTATCAAGTTTCAAACCCAGAACACTACATTATTATTAATCAATAGCTGCACCATCAGTCTGTTCTGAGTAAAAAGTGCAGGCACACCAACAAATTCAGGTAATTATTTATTAGAACATAAGGCAACAGTACAGAGTAAGTAATAATAACATGACAACATCCTGTACCTATATACCATGAAAAATCCCATCCACTTCTGATGTCATAATTGACTAAACACCTCATACCATTAAGAAGCAATTAACCCCTTATATGTCAAACACAACATTTCAATCAGAATACACCAATAGAAGATAAAGCCAAATAAAAATAAATATAAAAAATATAGAAAATCAAGAAAGAAGAAAGCCACAAAGGGAGGAGTAATGGACATATAGTAATATGTATATATATATATATATATATATATATATATATATATATTTGCAATACAATTTAAACATAAGGCAATTCATTTAAACTGAATTTACTCCTTATAGAAAAGCTGTCATTATACTCTCTGTTGAGACCCTTGGGTTGTAAAGCATTTAGTTTATGTATCCACATAGCTTATTTTCTTAATAACATTTTACCCCTATCAAAACAAGAGGGTCCCTTAGGTACCCATTCAAGCACAAGAAAACGAAGTTGGTTCACTTGGTGACCGATCTCAAAGAAATGAGCCGGAACTTGCAGATGTCTTATTTTTGGGTTACGGATTTTGGGTCATCCACATACACAAGCCCACACGGGCATTTCAAAAGAAGAATGACACGTAAAGTATCCCCTAATAGAGAATTTCTTTCCAGAGAAGGGATGACAATAGTGTCACCCTTAATAATGCTATTGCAATGGGAGCAATTTAAACAGGGGAAAATACTGTTCTGCCTAGGTCTAAGCATAGTCTGCTTAGTGCCAGTGGTACTTAGTCTGGCACAAACCAGTTGTCTGCCTAGAGTATTACCCTTCCGAAATGCTAAGTATGGTGGCTGCTTAAACTCCTCAAAATTAGGCATAGAATCTCTTAACATGAACCAATTTCTACAAATTATTTTATGAAGGTTAACACTAGTAGTATTATACTCAGACACAAATGGCAACCTACGAATCTGATGCACAACCCCCCTATTTCTACTAGGGTTTAGGTCAACAGTGGCCAAATCCTCCTCAGAATAACCCCTTTCCTTAAATTGGTTGCACATCTCATTTAAGCACAACCGTTGGGTGGAAGGATCGGTCACTATTCTCCTGACCCTAAGTAACTGTGATTTGGGTACACTTTTAAACACCCTAGGAGGGTGATGGCTTTGTCTCAACAGAAGGGTATTCCTATCTGTAGGTTTCCTAAAAATATCAGTCTCAAAATGATCCCCAGTACGTATCACTATAGTATCTAGAAAGTCAACGGTAGTGTCATTATATTTAGTAGTAAATTGTAGGGCCAGGACTTTGGTTTGGATCCTTAAGCAGAATGCTTCAATGGATTCAATGTCAACCTCCCACAAGATGAACAAATCATCAATTTATCTCCACCATGCCAAACACTTGTGGTATTCAAAATCAGTATATACCACATGTTCCTCAACACCATCCATATAGAGGCATGCATAAGGGGGCGACATTTGAACCCATTGAAGTACCCCGTCGTTGTAAAAAGAATTTGCTGTTAAATAAAAAAAAATTTATCAGTTAGAATCAATTGAAGCAATTCCATGAATAAATTCATTTGAACATCAGAATATTGGCAGACCTTGTGAGAGCTTCGCAAGTCATGTTTAATCCATCTTGATGGGAAACTATAGTATATAAGCTAGATACATCCCAGGTGGCTAGAATGACAGTCTGCTTCTTAATAGATTTTGCACATAAAATATTACTTATTATATGTATCGTATCCGGTAGAAATACATTCACAAATAAACTCTCAATGCAAATGAATTTCCCAAAAATAAATAAGATATTATAAATCCTTTGATTGTCTCAAATATAAATATATTTTTAAATGAACATTGCACTAAAAATATTGTGTGCGTATGAAAGAAGAGCAAAAAAATATGATGAAAATATTTTCCATGGAAAAGGATCAGTTGCAAGTTAGAGAAGAAATACATTTTGTGCCAAATGATAATACTGTATTACTGCTCGTTTGCTGATAAGTACACATTGCTGGTGGAATGAGACATAGTACAATAAGCACATAAATATCAATGTTTTCATAACTCAAATATATTTTAAAAAGTTCTCTTTTAGATGTAAAAATAAAAACTTTAAGCACAATATTTTAATTTAAGAAAAAATAACTAAAGCTCTTGCTAATTCTAAAACATTTACTTTTATGGACCATAAAAGCTACCTTAGCTAATTTTTAAAAGTGCATTAGCAATCAGTTTGTTTTTGTGTCTTGTCAGTCCAGGTACTTCTAAATATACCCAAGTCAGACCTCTGAATAACAAAAATCAAATAAAAACATAATTTATGCTTACCTGATAAATTTATTTCTCTTGTGGTGTATCCAGTCCACGGATCATCCATTACTTGTGGGATATTCTCCTTCCCAACAGGAAGTTGCAAGAGGATCACCCACAGCAGAGCTGCTATATAGCTCCTCCCCTAACTGCCATATCCAGTCATTCAACCGAAACAAGCCGAGAAAGGAGAAACCATAGGGTGCAGTGGTGACTGTAGTTTAAATTAAAATTTAGACCTGCCTTAAAAAGACAGGACGGGCCGTGGACTGGATACACCACAAGAGAAATAAATTTATCAGGTAAGCATAAATTATGTTTTCTCTTGTAAGGTGTATCCAGTCCACGGATCATCCATTACTTGTGGGATACCAATACCAAAGCTAAAGTACACGGATGAAGGGAGGGACAAGGCAGGCTTAAATGGAAGGAACCACTGCCTGTAAAACCTTTCTCCCAAAAATAGCCTCCGAAGAAGCAAAAGTATCAAATTTGTAAAATTTTGAAAAGGTATGAAGCGAAGACCAAGTCGCCGCCTTGCAAATCTGTTCAACAGAAGCCTCATTTTTAAAGGCCCAGGTGGAAGCCACAGCTCTAGTAGAATGAGCTGTAATCCTTTCAGGGGGCTGCTGTCCAGCAGTCTCATAGGCTAAGCGTATTACGCTCCGAAGCCAAAAAGAAAGAGAGGTTGCCGAAGCTTTTTGACCTCTTCTCTGTCCAGAGTAAACAACAAACAGTGTAGATGTTTGGCGAAAATCTTTAGTAGCTTGTAAGTAAAACTTTAAAGCACGGACCACGTCCAGATTATGTAAAAGGCGTTCCTTCTTTGAAGAAGGATTAGGGCACAATAATGGAACAACAATCTCTTGATTGATATTCTTGTTAGAAACTACCTTAGGTAAAAACCCAGGTTTTGTACGCAGAACTACTTTATCTGAATGGAAAATCAGATAAGGAGAATCACATTGTAAGGCAGATAACTCAGAGACTCTCCGAGCCGAGAAAATAGCCATCAAAAACAGAACTTTCCAAGATAAAAGTTTGATATCAGTGGAATGAAGGGGTTCAAACGGAACCCCTTGAAGAACTTTAAGAACCAAGTTTAAGCTCCATGGGGAAGCAACAGGTTTAAACACAGGCTTAATTCTAACCAAAGCCTGACAAAAAGCTTGAACGTCTGGAACTTCTGCCAGACGCTTGTGCAAAAGAATAGACAGAGCAGAAATCTGTCAAGTTAAAGAACTAGCTGATAATCCTTTTTCCAAACCCTCTTGGAGAAAGAGAATATCCTAGGAATCCTAACCTTACTCCATGAGTAATTCTTGGATTCACACCAATAAAGGTATTTACGCCATATCTTATGGTAGATTTTCCTGGTGACAGGCTTTCGTGCCTGTATAAGGGTATCAATGACTGACTCGGAGAAGCCACGCTTTGATAAAATCAAGCGTTCAATCTCCATGCAGTCAGTCTCAGAGAAATTAGATTCGGATGATTGAAAGGACCTTGTAGTAGAAGGTCTTGTCTCAGAGGCAGGGTCCATGGTGGAAAGGATGACATGTCCACTAGGTCTGTATACCAGGTCCTGCGTGGCCACGCAGGCGCTATCAAGATCACTGATGCTCTCTCCTGTTTGATTTTGGCATTCAGTCGAGGGAGCAGAGGAAACGGTGGAAACACATAAGCCAGGTTGAAGAACCAAGGCGCTGCTAGAGCATCTATCAGTGCCGCTTCTGGGTCCCTGGACCTGGATCCGTAACAAGGAAGCTTGGCGTTCTGGCGAGACACCATGAGATCCAGTTTTGGTTTGCCCCAACGATGAACCAATTGAGCAAACACCTCCGGATGGAGTTCTCACTCCCCCGGATGAAAAGTCTGACGACTTAGAAAATCCACCTCCCAGTTCTCTACACCTGGGATATGGATTGCTGATAGGTGGCAAGAGTGAGTCTCTGCCCAGCGAATTATCTTGGAGACTTCTAACATCGCTAGGGAACTCCTGGTTCCCCCTTGATGGTTGATGTAAGCCACAGTCGTGATGTTGTCCGACTGAAATCTGATGAACCTCAGGGTTGCTAACTGAGGCCAAGCTAGAAGAGCATTGAATATTGCTCTTAACTCCAGAATATTTATTGGGAGGAGTTTCTCCTCCTGAGTCCACGATCCCTGAGCCTTCAGGGAATTCCAGACTGCACCCCAACCTAGAAGGCTGGCATCTGTTGTTACAATTGTCCAATCTGGCCTGCAAAAGGTCATACCTTTGGACAGATGGACCTGAGATAGCCACCAGAAAAGAGAATCTCTGGTCTCTTGATCCAGATTTAGCAGAGGGGACAAATCTGTGTAATCCCCATTCCACTGACTGAGCATGCATAGTTGCAGCGGTCTAAGATGTAGGCGCGCAAATGGCACTATGTCCATCGCCGCTACCATCAAGCCGATTACTTCCATACACTGAGCCACCGAAGGGCGCGTAATAGAATGAAGAACACGGCAAGATTTTAGAAGCTTTGATAACCTGGATTCTGTCAGGTAAATCTTCATTTTTACAGAATCTACCAGAGTCCCTAGGAAGGAGACTCTTGTGAGTGGGGATAGAGAACTCTTTCCTCGTTCACCTTCCACCCATGTGACCTGAGAAATGCCAGAACTATGTCCGTATGTGACTTGGCAATCTGAAAGCTTGATGCCTGTATCAGGATGTCGTCCAGATAAGGGGCCACTGATATACCTCGCGGTCTTAGGACCGCCAGAAGCGATCCCAGAACATTTGTAAAGATTCTTGGAGCTGTAGCTAACCCGAAGGGAAGGGCCACAAATTGGTAATGCCTGTCCAGAAAGGCAAACCTTAGGAACCGATGATGATCTTTGTGAATCGGTATGTGAAGGTAAGCATCCTTCAAATCCACTGTGGTCATGTACTGACCCTCCTGGATCATAGGTAGGATGGTCCGAATAGTTTCCATTTTGAACGATGGAACTCTGAGGAATTTGTTTAAGATCTTTAGATCCAAAATGGGTCTGAAGGTTCCCTCTTTTTTGGCAACCACAAACAGATTTGAATAAAAACCCGTCCCTGTTCCGACTGTGGAACTGGACAGATCACTCCCATAACTAGAAGGTCTTGCACACAGCGTAAGAATGCCTCTTTCTTTATCTGGTTTACAGATAATCTCGAAAGGTGAAATCTCCCTTGAGGAGGGGAAGCTTTGAAGTCCAGAAGATATCCCTGAGATATGATCTCCAACGCCCAGGGATCCTGAACATCTCTTGCCCACGCCTGGGCGAAGAGAGAAAGTCTGCCCCCTACTAGATCCGTTACCGGATAGGGGGCCGTTCCTTCATGCTGTCTTAGAGGCAGCAGCAGGCTTTCTGGCCTGCTTGCCTTTGTTCCAAGACTGGTTAGGTTTCCAGCCCGGCTTGGATTGAGCAAAACTTCCCTCTTGTCTTGTAGCAGAGGAAGTTGATGCTGCACCTGCCTTGAAGTTTTCGAAAGGCACGAAAATTAGACTGTTTGGCCTTTGATTTGGCCCTGTCTTGAGGAAGGGTATGACCCTTACCTCCAGTAATGCCAGCAATAATTTCCTTCAAACCAGGCCCGAATAGGGTCTGCCCCTTGAAGGGAATGTTAAGTAATTTAGACTTTGAAGTCACGTAAGCTGACCAAGATTTAAGCCATAGCGCCCTACGCGCCTGGATGGCGAATCCAGAATTCTTAGCCGTTAGTTTAGTCAAATGAACAATGGCGTCAGAAACAAAAGAATTAGCTAGCTTAAGTGTTCTAAGCTTGTCAAGTATTTCAGTCAATGGAGTAGCTGTCTGAAAGGCCTCTTCCAGAGACTCAAACCAGAACGCTGCAGCAGCAGTGACAGGCGCAATGCATGCAAGGGGCTGCAGGATAAAACCTTGTTGAATAAACATTTTCTTAAGGTAACCTTCTAATTTTTTATCCATTGGATCTGAAAAAGCACAACTGTCCTCGGCAGGGATAGTTGTACGCTTTGCTAAAGTAGAAACTGCTCCCTCCACCTTAGGGGCCGTCTGCCATAAGTCCCGTGTGGTGGCGTCTATTGGAAACATTTTTCTAAAAATAGGGGGGGGGGAAACGGCACACCGGGTCTATCCCACTCCTTATTAATGATTTCTGTAAACCTTTTAGGTATTGGAAAATCATCAGTACACACCGGCACTGCATAGTATTTATCCAGTCTACACAATTTCTCTGGTACTGAAATTGTGTCACAGTCATTCAGAGCAGATAACACCTCCCCAAGCAATACACGGAGGTTTTCAAGCTTAAATTTAAAAGTAGAAATATCTGAATCAGGTTTCCCCGAATCAGAAATGTCACCCACAGACTGAAGCTCTCCTTCCTCAGCTTCTGCATATTGTGACGCAGTATCAGACATGGGCCTTAAGGCATCTGTGCGCTCTGTACTACGTCTAACCCCAGAGCTATCGCGCTTTCCTCTGAATTCAGGCAGTCTGGCTAATACCGCTGACAGGGTATTATCCATGATTGCCGCCATGTCCTGCAAAGTAATCGCTATGGGCGTCTTTGATGTACTTGGCGCAATTTTAGCGTGAGTCCCTTGAGCGGGAGTCAAAGGGTCTGACACGTGGGGAGAGTTAGTCGGCATAACTTCCCCCTTGCCAGAATTCTCTGGTGATAAATTTTTTAAAGATAAAAGCTGATCTTTATTGTTTAAAGTGAAATCAATACATTTAGTACACATTCTCATATGGGGTTCCACCATGGCTTTTAAACATAATGAACAAGGAGTTTCCTCTATGTCAGACATGTTTATACAGACTAGCAATGAGACTAGCAAGCTTGGAAAACACTTTACATCAAGTTAAACAAGCAATATAAAAAACGTTACTGTGCCTTTAAGGGAAACAAATTTTGCTAAAATTTGAAATAACAGTGAAAAAAGGCAGTTAAACAAACTAAAGGTTTACAGTGTATGTAACAAGTTAGCAGAGCATTGCACCCACTTGCAAATGGATGATTAACCCCTTAATTCAAAAAACGGATTAACAAATTGAAAAAAACGTTTTTTAAACAGTCACAACAACTGCCACAGCTCCACTGTGGCTTTACCTTCCTCAATATATGACTTTTGAAGCCTTTTGAGCCCTTCAGAGATGTCCTAAAGCATGCAGGGGACTGCTGAGGGAAGCTGAATGTCTCTGTCTGTAATTTTAACTGCGCAAAAAAGCGCTAAAATAGGCCCCTCCCACTCATATTACAACAGTGGAAAGCCTCAGGAAACTGTTTCTAGGCAAAAATCAAGCCAGCCATGTGGAAAAAACTAGGCCCCAATAAGTTTTATCACCAAAGCATATATAAAAACGATTAAACATGCCAGCAAACATTTTATATTGCACATTAATCAGAGTATATACCTCTGATAGCAAGCCTGATACTAGTCGCCATTAAATCACTGTATTTAGGCTTAACTTACATTAATCCGGTATCAGCAGCTTTTTTCTAGCAAATTCCATCCCTAGAAAAACTTAACCTGCACATACCTTATTGCAGGATAACCTGCACGCCATTATCCCTCTGAAGTTACCTCACTCCTCAGACATATGTGAGAACAGCAGTGGATCTTAGTTACTTCTGCTAAGATCATAGAAAAACGCAGGCAGATTCTTCTTCTAAATGCTGCCTGAGATAAAATAGTACAACTCCGGTACCATTTAAAAACAATAAACTTTTGATTGAAGAAAAAACTAACTATATTACACCACTTTCCTCTTACTACCTCCAGCTATGTTGAGAGTTTGCAAGAGAATGACTGGATATGGCAGTTAGGGGAGGAGCTATATAGCAGCTCTGCTGTGGGTGATCCTCTTGCAACTTCCTGTTGGGAAGGAGAATATCCCACAAGTAATGGATGATCCGTGGACTTGATACACCTTACAAGAGAAATTAATTTATTGATATTGTAAAGTATTTGCAGATGTGCAAACTAAATGGAATGACCTTGCACTGTCGTACAATCATTTTAGAAATATATTGATCCAGAAAAATATCTTTACTGCACATGCGGATGTAAAATTTAATTTTTTAATTATTTATGAAAAGCTGATAATCAGAAAATATAAAGATTTGCCATTTTGAGATTCGATATCTTAGAAATTAAAAACCAAAAGTTCTTTTTCATGCCAATTTTGAAAACTGCTCCATAAATGCATTCATAAATAATGTTAATCATTAATTTATGTAGTGTTTATTGTGCTTAATTACCAAAGGGGTATGATATATTCTAAAAAGCAGCTGCGACTTGCGGATTTAAGTAATACCAAGGACACCCAGTAACTGAAGCTAGCCGTAAGATTACATATTTTATACGTTATTTGGTTCTTTGCAAAATATTAAATTATTTAAACCTAGTTAATATAGTAAATTTAGCACTCATATTTACAAGATTCATTTTCTATTTTTCATAAAATAATTTCATGCTGCATTTTGATTGTGTCTGCCAGTTCTGCTGAAGGATGTACAAATGATTTTCTATTTGGATTAGATGACCCTGTCTTTCACTCTGAGCCCTTTTTTATTTATGTCCACTATTTGTTTGCTTTTTGTGACCTGCGCTGACACATAAAATGACAGATATGTAAGGATTAGTAAGGGGCTAGGTCCTGGATAGATTTGTGTGAAGTGTCCTAGTTTCTGTGTGCGATCACTCTTCTCATCAATATCTGAATCTGACCTGGAAAAATACATCCCCTTATTCAGTTCCAGGGGATGACACCAAGCACTCAATGTGTACATGTATCTAATGAATTAAATTGATTGGCTCTAGCCCCTCCAGCAGTTTTACAATTAAACAAATGATTTCCAAGATGCTGGGAAACTAATTAAAGCTTCAACTGCAGGCTTTCAATTATACTAGAAAACCAGCACCACTAATAGATGTATTGTACCAAAATGTAGAATTACTATAACAAAAAAGTTAGTATATGTACCGGAGTCATAGTTTAAGGATAACATATCTATCTGTCTATCTTTTATTAGGACTAATCCATACTTTAAATTATTTTGTTTATAATCAGGTTACGGTAGAGAAAATTATGAAAGTTAAAATTCTGTATTTGTTTATTATTATTTATTTTAAAGTGCTGCCAATGACTTTAGTGCTGGGTTCGTGAGTAGGACTACACAATGACACTGTTCCACGGTAATAAAGGATACAAATACATAACACAGACTAAACAAACAAATCAATACAGGAGAATTGCCCGCTCCAAAGATTTACAATTTAGGGCTAGATTGCTAGTGAAGCACAAACGATTTCGCGAGGGTTTTCAAACTTCTCATAATAGTTTACTGTCTAATAAAAATTATTTTTTTTAAAAAATATTGCACACAAAAGTTATAAGGGCTCAAAGATAAGAGATCTCAGGCAGGCAAAGGGCTTTAACATTGAGATACATACATACATATACATGTCTAATGATGTTTATTTCTAAATGTTAGAAAAGTAATTGTAACCCATTCACGCTGTTAGGACGTTTCATGATGTCCTAACAGTGCTGGGCGTTAGGATGGCGTCCTACCTTATATGGCTTCCTGCAGCCTCCCCCTTTGACGCAAGCAATAATTGGTAGGTAAGTAATCAGCGTAGGCAGTCCCCATGTTCCGATCCCAGCATTAAAATCACGTGATCGCAATGACAATCGCGAGATTTTATTTTTACAGCAACCATTTACAAACGGAACTTCGTTCTGATGTTAATATTTTGATTCTGGCATGAAGTGGTTAAAAATTTGTTTTTCAAAAATAAAACCTGTTTACTTTCGATAAAAGTCGATAAAAAAAATGTTTTTTGGATAGAAGCTGTTCATTAAATTAATGCATAATTCCATGTCTTCTCATGGGACAATGGGTGATACATTTATTATTTAATTTATGTATGTATTTTACTGCTTTAGATTCATTGTATCGTTATGCCCTTCCTTGACCTTTTTATATTGTCTGCCCCTTCTTAAAACAGATATCTTGGACATTTTTATTAATAGTTGTTGCTGGTTTAAACACCAATATTATTTTCTGATAATTATATATGATGAATAGATTTTATGATATACTAGTCCCCATTACAGTTTGTAAGAAGAGCGTGTTTAAATATCTTTTTCTAAAGATTTCAAATCATTAAAAATTCAAATTCATTATTATTATAATCGTGTATTTATGCAGCCAAATTCCATAAGGCCAGCTACATGAGTAATGGTACATAATGCCACTAATTTGTGGTAAGAGAAATTCAGATACATAAAACATAATAATAATAAGAAAATCAGTCTAATCTGGCAGAAAGCCCTTTTAACCTAAGTTTGTTCATGATTTTATTTGGATTTGTTTAATTTGATAGCCTTGTTGTTCTAAAAAAACTATTTTGACTTGTTTCGTATGCCATCGCTTTACTTTTTTCAAAAGCTTTATTGGGCCTGTCAATCTTTCATATGCTCTGTTCACATTTCAATACACATAACTGCAGCGGAATTTGATAAAATGCTAAAAAATATTGCTCAGATCACACTGTTAAACTACAAAACTATCAAGGGCTAGATTGTAAGTGAAGCGTACGAGCAATAAGGGGTATTTTGCGGCTACTACATGTTGAAAGTAAACACGTTCACTTGAGCACAACTGAATTTAATGCGTGTCGGGTTAGCGAGACTTCAGAGCTTTGATAAACTGTTACACTAGAAAAAGGCTGCAAAGGGCTTTAACGTAGAGATTAATGCAACAAAAGACAACACCACTTGTGCTACCGTTCCTAGAACTGCTCAACAAAACTGTCTGGTCCCTACAACCAAACAACAAATTTATCACAGAATAACAGAAAAAAGTGGGCACCCAAAAAGGCAAATCTAGAGGAGAACCTAGGTTCAAAATACTATAAATCAGAATATTATGCGTTCAACGCTGTTCTATAAATAGATGCAATATAGCATAAACGAAAATAGTATAAAAATATATATGGAAACAGTATACAAATATATGTTTAATCAAAATCAAGTTAAAAACTGCTCATATATATGTGTAGGATATCCCAAATTATCACACAATACAAAAATCAGCAGCCCGATACTAAAAAACTGACACTCAAGCAATTATAACATAAAAACATAAGTTATGCTTACCTGATAATTTCATTTCCATATGTGGGAGGAGAGTCCACTGCTTTATTCATTACTTGTGGGAATTAAGAACCTGGCCACCAGGAGGAGACAAAGACACCCCAGCCAAGGCTTAAATACCTCCCCCACTCCCCTCATCCTCCAGTTATTCTGCAAAGGGAACAAGGAACAGTAGGAGAATATCAGGGTATAAATGGTGCCAGAAGAAAAATATTAAATTTAGGTCAGCCCCCCAAAGAAATGCTGATATTCTCCTACTGTTCCTTGATCTCTTGGCAGAATGACTGGGGGATGAGGGGAGTGGGGGAGGTATTTAAGCCTTTGGCTGGGGTGTCTTTGCCTCCTCCTGGTGGCCAGGTTCTTAATTCCCACAAGTAATACATGAAGAAGTGGACTCTCCTCCCACAGATGGAAATGAAATAATCAGGTAAGCATAATTTATGTATTCCATCTTAATGGGAGGAGAGTCCACTGCTTCATTCATTACTTGTGGGAATAAATACCCAAGCTCTAGGACACTGAATGAAAAAAACAGGAGGGTAAAAGGAGGTGGACCCTATACTGAGGGCACCACAGCCTGCAGAACCCTTCTCCCAAAAGCTGCTTCCGCCGAAGCAAAAACATAAAATTTGTAAAATGTTGCAAAAGTATGTAAAGAGGAACAAGTAGCCACCTTACAAATCTGCTCCATAGAAGCCTCGTTCTTAAAGGCCCAAGAAGAGCCCACAGCTCTAGTTGAATGAGCCATAATCCTCAGAGAAGGCTTATGTCCCGATGTCTCAATGCGAAACGGAGGACACTCCTCAGCCAAAAAGATAAGAAAGTCGAAGAAAAAGTTTGTCTGAATTCCTACATGCAAAAAAGAGTGTGGGTGGCGCCAAGGAAGGCAGACTGTCAGTGTACACAAATAAGGAGCCAATTATAAAATGAAAAATAAAAATATTTTTTTAATATATAAAGTGAATGGATTTCTATGTAAGAGAATTCAAATTTTTGTATCAATCCAATAGAAGGTTTATTAGCAGCTATCTTAAAACTATCCTATAAATGTAGTGTTAATATCTTCAAAAAAGCATCAGTAAACTTGTTCAATTCTTAGCATCAGTATACCTGTTCAATTCTTAGCATCAGTATACCTGTTCAATTCTTAGCATCAGTATACCTGTTCAATTCTTAGCAGTAATAGCTCCAATATATTTATAACTTAATACAATATACAATAATAAAACGTGCACTCGTGAATTAACCCTTAAACTTGGGTAAATAGTTAAAAAACAAAATTTATGCTTACCTGATAAATTTATTTCTCTTGTGGTGTATCCAGTCCACGGCCCGCCCTGTCATTTTAAGGCAGGTGTTTTTTATTTTTAAACTACAGTCACCACTGCACCCTATAGTTTCTCCTTTCTCTTGCTTGTCTTCAGTCGAATGACTGGTAGTGGCAGTTAGGGGAGGAGCTATATAGACAGCTCTGCTGTGGGTGATCCTCTTGCAGCTTCCTGTTGAGAAGGAGAATATCCCACAAGTAATGGATGAATCTGTGGGCTGGATACACCTTACAAGAGAAAACAAAACAGTATTCTATTTGTTTCTAATGCATAAGGACTCAATCAAATTCTTAATTTGCAATTGCTCATTGATGAGACACAAGGCAGTTCACACAAAGTAGCAGTTCACACAAAGTTGCAAAACTAAAGTGTTTAAGAATAGATAATTCAGGAATTATTTAGATCGATTCTTTGACACACTAAACCAAGTTTTCAAAGTTTAGCCACTTGTCACTTGTATTATCATGGTTAGAAAGAATTTTCTTCCACTCCTTTGTAGCAGACTTATTACTTCACAAAAAACAGTCTCACTTTTTTACCTCTCTGTATGCTCCTTGTTTGAGCAAATGTCAGTAACCGTTCACACTCCTACCGTTCACACTTCCAAACCTTAATCTTCACACTCAAGATCTTGATAAAGGCTTTACAGTTGATCTGGAACTGCCCAAGACCATAACCATAATGTTCGCTCCCAGAACCGTACACCGGAATAAGTCTATCACTGGAAGATTCTGAGTGAAGATAGGACTTCAAGGCACAAACCACATCCAGAATTACGCTGAAAGGAACCACAATCTCTTGATTGATGTTGCTATTGACACAACCTTAGGAAGAAAACCTAACTTGGTTCGTAGAACAGCCTTATCAGCATGGAAAGCCAGATTAGGAGGGATGCATTGCAAGGCCGTAATTACAGATACTCTGTGCGCAGAAGCAATAGCCCGTAGAAAAGGAACCTTCCAAGACAATAATATAATGTCTACTTCATGCATAGGGGCCTATTTATCAAGCTCCGTATAGAGCTTAAAGACCACTGCTCCATAACCTGTCCGCCTGCTCTGAGGAGGTGGACAGCGATCGGCAGAAATAAACCCGACTGAATACGATCGGGTTGATTGACACCCAGGCCGCGAATCTGCAGGGGGCGGTGTAATGCTGTCGGCATTCAGCGATGTCCGTCGGACATGATCCACTGATCGGATCATGTCGCAGAGACATTTGATAAATAGGCCCCATAGGCTCCAACGGAGCGTGTGCAAAACCTAAAAAACAAGATTTAAACTCCAAGGAGGAGCAATATATATTAACACAGGTCTGATCCTAGCAGAGCCTTAACAAGTGACTGCACATCAGGAAGCTCAGCGAACCTCTTGTGCAGTAACACAGACAGGGCCGAAATCTGTCCCCTCAGGGGACTTGCAGAAAAGCCCATCTACAGTTCATCCTGGAGAACAGAATAAGTAGGTCCTCCACACCTTATGATAGGTGCAACAAGCAACCAGCTACAAGCTTGAATGAGAATAAAAAATAACACTCTCAGAAAATCCTCTCTTGACTAGGACTAAGAATTCAATCTCCATGCAGTCAGCCTCAGAGATCTAGACATAGATGAACAAAGAGACCTTGGTCAGCAGATCCACGGAGGAGATAACGACATCCCCACTATTCTGCGAACCATATCCTTCGCGGCCAAGACAGAGCAATCAGTATCACTGATGCCTGCTTGATTCGGGCCACTACACTAGGAAGTAGTGGCAACGGCCGTAAAAGATAAATTAGATTGAACCTAAAAGGCCCCGCTAATGCATCTGTTAGCTCTGCCTGAGGATCCCTGTACCTCAACCCATATCTAGGTAACTTGGTAATGAGACGTTATAAGATCTTCCTCTTGCAAATTTCACTCGGGATGGAGAGACCAATCCCCCCGGATTAAGTATTGGCTGCTGAGGAAATCCGCTTCCCAGTTGTCCACACCTGGAATGTGGATCGGTGTCAGTGAACAAATATAGGTCTCTGCCCACTCCAGAATCCTAGATACTTCCCTCATAGCTAGGGAGCTTCTCGTTCCCCCCTGATGGTTGATGTAAGCGACCGAGGATATATTGTATAATTGGAATCTGATAAACTGGGATGAACCCAGCAGAGGCTAAGGCTTCAGAGCATTGTGTATTGCCTGAAGATCCAAAATGCGATCGGGAAGGAGCTTTTCTTCCTGAGTCCATAGGCCCTGCGCCTTCCTGGCACCCCAAACAGCTCCCCACCCTGACAGATTCGCAACCGTAGTCAGAATCACCCAGGATGGTCTTGAGACAAACATCCCTTGGGACAAGTAATCTGAACAAAAACACCAAGAGAGCGATTCTCTTGATCGGTTGTCCAGAGAAATCTGTTGAGACAGATCCGAATGATCGCCGTTCCACTGCTTCAGCATGCGCAGTTGCAACAGTCTGAGGAGAAACCTGGCAAAGGAAATTATGTCCATGCTGGACACCATGAGACCAATCACCTCCATATACTGAGCCACAGATGGCCTTAAGGAGGTCTGGAGGACAAGACATGTCAAAGCTAGCCTACAACATCTCTGGTCTGTTAGAAATATTCTTATGTCTATGGAGACTATTATAGTACCAGAGAATTCTACCATGATACTTGATACAAGAGAACTAGATTAATCTTCCATCCATGGGATCGAAGAAGACAGAGGAAAGATTCAGAATGGTCCACTCTCCAAAAAACTTCTTGGAGAATGCTGTGTTGGCCGGGAACAGAAGATCAATAAACTGGAAATGCTGGTCCAGGAATGCAAACCTTAGGAACTGGAAGTGATCCTTGAGGATTGGTACATGAAGGGAGAATCCTTCAGATCTATCATGGTCATGAACTGCCCTTCTTGAATGAGGGGAAGAATGGACCTATTGTCTCCATCTTAAACGAGGGGACATTTAAAAACTTGTTTAAACACTACAGGTTTAAATCGGACGGAAAGTTCCATTTTTCTTTGGAACAACGAAAAGGTTTGAATAGTATCCCAAACCTCTCACTGCGATAGGCACCGGGACAATAACTCCTAAGAGGACAGATCCTGTACGCACCCCAGAAAGACTTCCCTCCTTTCTGGTCAGGAAGACAGGAGAGAGAGGAGGAACTGCCCTTGGGTGGCTGAGACTTGAAATCTATCTTGTAACCCTGAGCTTTGACCATGGATCCTGCAGGTCCCTGAACCAAGCCACTGAAAAGAGCAACATTCTGCCCCCTACACAATCCAGAAGAGGACCGGGGACCGCCCGTTCATGCCGACTTAGACTCGGCGGGCTCCTGTCTCTGCTTGGATTTATTGTAGGACTGAGCTGGCTTCCAAGAGCTCTTGGTTTGCTCAGGCTTAGTGGAGGACTGCTGACATGGGCTTTATCAAAACGAAAATAAAATAAATTGTCCCTTAGACTTGTTCCTATTCTCTTGCGGTAGAAGGGCACCCTTGCCCCCTGTGACCATGGAGATAATTGAGTCCAGTCCTGGACCAAACAAAATCATTCCCTTAAAGGGGAGGGAAAGGAGTCTAGACTTAGAAGTCATATCTGCAGACCATGACTTCAGCCAGAGCCCAACGGGCCTGAACAGAAAAAGCTGAAGTCTTAGCATTTAGGCAAATAATCTGCCTAATAGCATCACAGATAAAAGAATTAGCAAGTAGCAACCCTCAAGGCCATAAATCTTTCCTGAATAACGTCGAGGGAACCTCACCACCCTGATCAATCCTATAAGGAGTCACACCAGAAGATAGTTTCTCCAGCAACCGCAGCAATGGCTGCCTCCGGTTGAAATGAATATCCCGTATGTTGCAACAACTTTCTTCAGAGTTTCCATCCTTTATCCATGGGCTCTTAAAACGAAGAGCTATCCTCAAACGGGATAGTAATACGTTTAGCAAGGGTGAAGATAACGCCATCCCTTTTAGGGACGGAACCTCACAACTCCATTGTGAGTCCAGGACTGGGAATGAATTGTTAAAGGGAGAAGAGAGGAACAATCCAGTCCTATTCATTCTTAATAATGTTCGCCATCTAACAGGAGCAGGGAAGGATAAGGTACCACCCTGTCCTCAAACTCGATCCAATTTAGGAATCAAAGGTTCCTCAGGCAATTTGGTCTCTGGAACCACTGAATTCTCCAAAAAACTTCCTTTAGAAGAAAGCGCAAATTCCTAAAACTAAAGTCTGGTTCCTCCGCAGCCGGAGGTTTAGAGGCAGCAGACTCCGACCCGAATGTTCATACGCTGAAGTCTCAGAAAGAACTTTATCCTCTGATAACCCTATCAGCTAAATCCAATAAATGATCTGATGTACTCTGGGAAGGAGTGCAATATGTAACCTTTCGCTTGCACTTAGAAGGGCGAGGTAAAGCATTAAAGGCAGCAGACACCGCCGTCTGAGCTGCGCAGTAACGTCTGGTGAAAAAATGGCCCCTCCAGATGGAGGATAAGCAATGCTACGGGAAACTGCATGTGTAGAGAGGTAAAGCATTAAAGGCAGCATGTAGGGTACGCACCTCACTGGACGACAACTCCTCAGAGATGGACGGTTCAGTGGTATCAAACATGTTTGATATTATCACATTATCAAGGCATATGGAACATAATTGAGGGGGCGGTACTAAGGCCTCCTCACAATATAAACAGGAATTACTCTTTAGAAATAGAGGGAGTGCCCTCTAAGTAACAGAATCCTCCATCACTATAGAAATAAAACATTATTTTATTCAAAAAACTGCACCTTTATATCCCAATGGCTGTGGCACTCACCACCTCCCATGACCCAGACAGCACAGAGAGTTAGGACTCCTCTCTGATAGACACCCAGTCAGGAAAGAGGGAAAGAATCACATGGTGCACAATGCAGGACCGTCCCTGCTATGAGAAAAAGCATGCCAAGCTTGTAAGCTGCATGGCTTCCAAAGTGAAAGTGAAACCTGTATATTCCATCATAAGATTATTCCCCCCTGTTCAATAATCCCCCTCAGGAGATATTAACTTTTGATTCTATACAGATAAAAGGAGTCACACTGTGACCCTGTCTCCTAGCGTTATCATACATGTATAAAAAAAAAATGAAACAATCTTACCAGAATCTATGCCGTGGAACAGGGACACGGCCTCTCAAGTGTTACAGGTTAGTAGCATCACTCCTGACATGGACTTGAGAGCAGAAAGTAGGCAGCAAAACTCGTCAACTCTGATTCCTTATGGAGCTGTTAATCTGAGTCAGGATGGTTTCACAGAAAGACTCTCCATGCTCTCACTGAGAGGCTCACAGGACTACTTAAAACTCCAGTCCCATTGCGAAGAGTACTACCCTCCATAAGAGATTACTCTGAATCTTCCGACACTTCTCTGCCAACCTCCTTTGATGAAAGGCAAAGAATGACTGGGGGATGAGGGGAGTGGGGGAGGTATTTAAGCCTTTGGCTGGGGTGTCTTTACCTCCTCCTGGTGGCCAGGTTCCTAATTCCCACAAGTAATGAATGAAGCAGTGGACACCTATTAAGATGGAGACATAGATTTGATTTGTAGTTCACAAGAAAAGATAGGATGTCAATGAAGTTGCTATTTTCTCATCCAGCGTTGGTCCCACAGGTAATCAGTGTGCACACAATTGGGATAAAAAAGTACCTTAAATTAACGCTGGAGCTCTGAGTTATTTGTATCCTTTAAGATGATGGAAAATGTATATTCAGCTCTGGGAATCCTCACAGTATGGGCACGGGAGAAAGCCGCCGAGCTCCTCTCCCATGCACTTCCTGGAAACCACCTTCAGTCTGACGTATTCTCTGTATGGTGTCCTGCACTGGACACAAGAGGAATGTAGTTACAGCAACGCGTTTCAGCTCATTTAGAGCCTTTGTCAAGCCAATCTACAATCCATTGGCATCATGCTCTTTAAATACCGTATTGGGGCTAATAAGTTGACATGCACTCCTTATGCCTTAATGGCGTTAATGTGTTATAGATATTTCAATGATAAAGTCAAATCAGATGTCAAGTCAACATTGTAATATCTCACACTCAGATGTATAAACAGTGGTCTGTTGTAGTTTAACTTAGGACAGCATTTCTCATCAGCCAAAAAAGCACATTATTTTGGCCAATCTCAAAACTAGCTAAAGAAAGCGCATAGAGATGCATACATACACGTCTAAACATGTATATGTATGTATATATATATGTGTATAGACCCTCTTAGCATGTAAGCCTATGAGCCCAACAGTTTGCAGATCACCTTCATAAGAGCTAACTACAGCAGTGCAACTCTTGGTTGGGCCCTCTACCCATATGATCCCTATAATCGTTACCTTGTATACCACCTATGTTTATATCGCTGCATAATCTGTTGTCGCTCTACAAATAACTGATAATAATAATATGTGTGTGTACATACTGTATGTATTTCAGTATTTCAACATTTTACTGTATATTTACTGTAAATATTTCATTTTTAAATGTTCTTCACTTAAAGAATAATGTCCTTTTTCTTGTAAATACATATTTCTTTATATACCTATATATCTATTCCTATAGATATATAGAAATAGATATGTATTTTACATGAACAGTATCATATATATATATATATATATATATATATATATATATATATATATATATATATATATATATATATATATATATATATATATATATATAAAAATTAGTTCCCAAAAGAGATAATCACAGTCTTACAGTATAATCACAGCTGCCAGGGTGCTCGTCAAAGTAATGTGAACAATCCTCTTGCAAAAAAGACACTCGCTTGACTTGAATATAGTATACAAACTTTAATTCATCTTGAAAGACATCATAAGGTAAACATAACGTTTTGGTGTCCTTCCGGCACCTTTGTCAAATGTTGTCCAATGTCAGATTAACGGAACAAACATATCCCCATCAAAATTCCTAATAAAACATCACACAAACCCACCTTATATACATTTAAAATAGCCCGGATCGCCATATCGCCTGGGCATTCGATAACGTCATCACGCTCTGAACATGGGTGTGATGTGTCATCGTGATTTGATAGGCTGAGGGTTGCGATAGCAACCACATAAACAGAGCTCAGTAATCAGGCCCACAATCGCCTATGCCAGGACTGAAAAATACAGTCAAAGGGAAAATGTTTCAACAGAGCAGGCAAATGGAGCACAACAGAGCTCAAATAGTAGATATAGCTCCCTATTAAGAGATCTATAAATGCCACATTATTCCTAAAAAAACAGCCCTCCTGTCATAGGCAAAAAGCAGACCGGTCACTCATGATTAAAATCAATATCCTATTGGTACATATACATCGTGCTATTGCTGCAACTATATACAGGTATATTCTAACACGTGAGCCAACTATATAACTCACAAAAAAGCAAATTGCACAAATGCAATACATTTTGGTTTTACATAATCCTAATCCAATTCCTCATGCCTCTTGTGTATGGTTAGAAACCCGTGTGTACCCACTAGAATGAAAATTCAGGTAGGATCATACTTCAGGGTTCAAACATATTGAGGTGATTAGGTGATGTAACTTAAAACATCTGTCCATAGGTTATCTGGTATAGAATGGTCCGAAATCTAGATATGTATTCAGTCCTCTAGGTATGAGGATATCAAGAGTATAAATCCACTTTGTCTCCATTTGGAGGAGGAGTTTTGCTCTATTACCCCCTCTGTATAATGGGGGAACGTGATCAATCACCATTGTTCTCATGCTGGACACACTGTGCTTATACTGTGCAAAATGGCGTGCCACAGGTTGCTCAGAGTCCCCTGTTTTAAGGGCTTCCTGAATGGCACAATAGTGATTCGCCATCCTATCTCTGAAGCTTGTTATCGTTTTCCCAATATATACCAGGGAACACGGACAAATCAGCATATATCCACACGTAAAGCATCCTTTGCTTGTTGATTTTAACCACATTTCACTCTGGTAACATCCTACTGGATCAGTTTTTTCCAGTAGGTCCCGAAGGTTGTCTGCTCGCCTATGCACCATCCATGGTGGCTTAGTCCCCTGGAATGGGAGCGTAGCATCTGTCTCCAAGATAGCCCAATGATGGTGTACCGACTTCGTCAGCTCTTGACTTATTGGGGTATATGTACTTACAAAGTTCAGCTGTGATGTTAGCTCTTTCCCTATTTTTGACTCATCCTTCACTGTGTTTTCCAACAATCTTTCTCTAGTATCTCGGACCATCGAACCTTCATAACCCCTCCTTATCAACTTCATCTCCATCTCATTCAGCTGTTCCAGCATAGTGGGTGCATCACTATTGTTGCGGATAACCCTAGTGAGCTGAAAGGTACAACCCTCACTTTCTTCTACTTTAAAGATATTGAGATCCAAAAAGTGAACCACTGTCTCACTGTATTCCAACTTAAATCTGATGGGACAGTCCATAGAGTTCAAACATGACACTTTTTGGATCTCAATATCTTTAAAGTAGAAGGAAGTGAGGGTTGTACCTTTGGTACATCATTATATACAAAGACAACAGTAACCATAATTCATTATTGAAGGCCAATAGTTTCCACTCTAGACATCAGAAAGTAGGTATTGTTAAATCTCAGCTCACTAGGGTTATCCGCAACAATAGTGATGTACCCACTATGCTGGAACAGCTGAATGAGATGGAGATGAAGTTGATAAGGAGGGGTTATGAAGGTTTGATGGTCCGAGATACTAGAGAAAGATTGCTGGAAAACACAGTGAAGGATGAGACAAAAATACGGAAAGAGCTAACATCATAGCTGAACTTTGTAAGTACATATACCCCAATAAGTCAAGAGCTGACAAAGTCAGTACACTATCATTGGGCTATCTTGGAGACAGATGCTACGCTCCCATTCCAGGGGACTAAGCCACCACGGATGGTGCATAGGCGAGCAGACAACCTTCGGGACCTACTGGAAAAAACTGATACAGTAGGATGTTACCAGAGTGAAACGTGGTTAAAATCAACAAGCAAAGGAGAAGAGGCGGGCGTAGCCGTGCATGGAGACGGATGCATGAGCGGGTAGCGCTGTAGCCTTTCACAGTCTCTTGGCTCACAACCCGAGTTATATTAGGTGCAATGCAAGATAAGCCTGCATGAACCTTCGTGCTACAGGTTGGGGACAAAAGTTTGCTACATTACCCCGCTTATCATAGCGGTATTAGCCAGTAACATCCCGGCTCCTACGATCAGATGTGCACTTGGATCACACAGCCACCGCAGCAACTCCGTTAACGATGGAGGAGAAACCCAGCTGACTGTCATCAGCGCATTAGTTACCAGGGTAAGATCGACCTGAGGGGTTATAATATTGAGCCCATTAGTAAACCACATGGCTCCAACATCTGGCACTACACTGCATAACTAGGTGTAAAATGGATCATGCAACCCAGTTTAAAACACCCTATATTCAAAACTAAATACTTGGGAAGTGAATGTAAGCAGGCTTTTTATTGATGGAGGAGTAACTACCTCATAAAAACCCAAACTGAGTATTAAGTCAAGCTCTGGAGCGTTTTGTGCGTCCTCTGTGTACAATGATACCCCCATATAAGCTTAAAGTTCAACACCTGCAGGATGTTATTACCAATTGACTGGACATATTCAAGGTGAAAGTGCCTCACTGGAAATATTTTATACATCAGATGCTCTAGAAGAGATTGCAGCAAACACTAATTTCAGGGCTTTAAACTGATAGTTGCCACTTTAATATCTCATAACAAATCATATCCTCATCCTTTCTGCATATGGCAGCGAGGAAATCCAACAGACAGACCAACAGAGCAAATAAACTAGAAGTACCATCAGTAAGCTCTTACTTTACTCTACAAGAGCAAACCCCACACCTAGAGATAATAGGTGTTGCACAATCTGACACCATGGCATTTCAAGCCTCTCAACAGACCCCTCAGTCTTCCATAGAACAGCTAACTCAAATCCAAGCTACCATAGCTGCTCTCCCATCAAAGTCGGATATCGCTGACCTAAAATCTTTCATCAAATCCAAATTATCGTCCATTAAAAAAGATGTTGGAGAACTGGGATCCAGGGTTGAATGCCTGGAAGAGGGGCAGGAAAACCTGGAGTCCATAGTCAGCGACAACACCCAACACCTTAATTGCCAAGACGCCATGATTCGGGATTTACAACTAAAAGTGGAGGACTTTGACAATAGAAATCGACGTAGTAATTTGAGAATTAGGGGGATCCCTGAGGACATCACTCACGAAATCATATCCACATACCTTCTGCAACTCTTTAAACTACTGGCTCCATCATTGGAATTAACGGACTCCTCACTTGAAAGAGCCCATAGAGCCCTACTCCCTAAACCTAAACTGGAAAGCCCTCCTAGAGATGTCATTATGAAATTCGCCTTCTATCAACATAAAGAACTCATTTAGAAACAGGCCAGAGCACAAAGTCCCATAACCTTTCAAGGTAAAGCTCTCCAAATATTTCAAGATCTGTGTCCCACAACAATTGAAAAGAGACACTCTCTCTAATTTATTACCACCACTTTACAGGAAAACAAAATTCGATACAGATGGGGATATCCATTTAGCCTCCTAGTTCAAAAAGATGGCAAAACCTTCATTTATAAAGACTTGGAGGACCTTGATGCTTTATCTAAAAATCTCAACCTGGCATTCCCAAACCCGCAACATCAGATGCAAGACTCTCAACATAAAACTCCAGACTCCCACCATACCCAACATGATGGTCAGTGGACTCTTGTGGCCAAAAAGAAATCTAAAGACCCTTCAGTTATGTGAGGGGATGTGCAGTTTTGCATGGGACATTTCCTTGCTAGAATTATTGGACACCCATAGGAATACAGGTCGTATGATAATTGTATATGCCCAGTATTGTGACCTTTAGACTGGACTTTCTCCTTAATTAACCAGTATTTACTGGTATTAGGTCTAAAAGGACTGTGCTACAATTAACAGATAATCATAGGCTTTGTTAAATACAAATTTTCCTATATAACAGATACTCTTACATCTTGGTTATATTATCATAGTCCTTCTCTAAGCTAGGATTTCAATAGCATAGTTGAAGGAACGGTCCACCACCCTAGCATTTATAACCCCACAGGTATAAATAAGGAAGTTTTTCAGAGGAAAGGTGGTCAAAAGGCCCTCAATCGAGGGACACATAATGATACTGTGATTTGGAAGTAAATCAAGCTATACAAAACCACTTAAACCAAAATTTTACTAGCAAACATTAAACACACTATATTGTAATTTTGATTCTTTCTAAGAAACAGGGGTCTTTAGGACCCCAAGGTTACTAGAACTTTATGGTTAATTCTCTGTATTTAGTTGCTGTTGTTAATTAGTTAACCTTATATGTTCAACCGGAGGTCCTGGGAGGACTTACAGATCAGATGGTTAGGTGAACAATAAGTAAAATAGTTTGGTTTGCAGAAGATGGGGAGGCAGCTGATGCTCCCCTGTTTGTTACACAATATCAAACCTTGTAACTCTATATCAATAGAAATGTTTGACTTTTTAGACTAAGTTGTTTATTGCACCCTTTCTTGTTTATTAAGGGCCAAAGAATGTGAAACACATCCTCAAAGATGCTATTCTTGTTGATTGCAAGATTATTGTTGTGTTTTTTTTTCTATGTTTCCTCTCTATTTTCTTCTTTCTCTCTTTGCTGGTCTGCCTGCCCTGTAACACCACGTCACAAGTAAATACTACACAATTCTTCCCTATGTTCCTCGCATGTCAGCAATACCCATAATACGCGCCCACTTGCCCCTCCATGACTAATTCTCATCTCACCCACAAGCCCCTAGACTATAAGAATTCAAACCATAAATGCTAAAGGGCTTAACATCCCGGCTAAAATATCCCAGGCGTTGCATGATTTTCAAAGGCACAAATCTGACATTGTGTTTATACAAGAGTCTCATTTTCTTAAAGGTAAGGAACCGAAAACCTTTATATTTAAATTTGGCACATGCTTCTATGCCTCCCACACTCAAGCCAAAAAGCATGGGGTTGGGATCCTAATTAAGAAACACATCCCATTCTCGGTTGTTAAATCAGTCAAAGATAGAGAGGGCAGGTATATTATATTAGTAGGCCTTTTATATGGTCTCCCAGTCACACTAGTCTCCATTTACACACCGAATTCCAACCAGTCTAAATTCATTAAGTCAGTTACTAACCTAATCCTAGAACACCAAAAGGGAGTTTTGATACTCTGCGGAGACCTGAACATGCCTCTAAACCCTCAATTAGACTTCTCGTCCTCACATTCTTCAAAACCAACCTCTCAGATTAATCGCACTAATGCTTATTTTAGAAAACTAGTTGTCCACGACCTTTGGAGGGTCTCAAACCTGGAGATAAGAGATTACACTTTCTATTCATACCCCCATAAACTCTATACAAGAATAGATTACATCTTTACTGATGTTACAGTACTAGCACTATTTCATGACACACAAATTTCCCCCCTCATATGGTCTGACACACTTGGCCTACCAAACCGATTCGAGATTATATATGGAGACTAGACGATCATTTACTGTCAGATCCTCTGGTAGCACAACACATATCAAAATCCATCACAGAATATTTTACTTTTAATACCACCTAAGATAATATATGGGAAGCCCATAAATGCGTGCTGCGAGGGGAATTCATAGGTATAAAAGCCTCCTTATTGGAAAAAAAAACGAAAATACTTAGCATCTCTACTAGCCAATATAGAATCCTTAGAACAGAACCATAAGAAATCCCCTACAGATCAGCAGTTACAGGTTGCTTTGCAATTGGAGAGGGATAAATTAGCAGCCTATTACAACAAAGAACACAAAAGACAATCTCTAAAACTACAACAATCAAATTATGAAGGACGGAATAAATCAGGCCGATCTCTGGCACGCTATTTAAAACAAAAAGCACATAAATCATATATTCTATGCATAAAAGATGATCATAATAAGGAACATTTCTCCTCCAAATCTATAGAAAATACATTTAGGGACTACTATCAAAAACTCTACAACCTAAACAACTCACCCAGTATGTCTCCCCTAGAACAGGACACCAAATCTCAAGCAGTAGCTACATTCTTGGCCGACCTTCACCTCCCTCAAATTTCTTCTCACCACAAGATTCAACTAGATGAACCAATAACACTTGAGGAAATCAAAGCGGTTATCAAAGACCTTCCAAATGGCAAAACACCTGGTCCTGACGGATTTAGTAACAAATACTACAAACAATTTCAGGAGGAACTACTACCCCATCTTACCCTTTTATTTAACTACATAAACAAATCCAAATCACTATCTTCTAGAGCATTGGAGGCTCATATCATGTTACTACCAAAACCTAACAAACCCTTAGACCATCCTTCACATTACAGGCCAATATCTCTCCTAAATTCCGATTTAAATTTTTTTGCAAAGGTGCTGGCGAATCGAGTGAATCACCTGCTACCAGATATAATCCACCAGGATCAGGTAGGGTTTATCCCAAAGAGAGAGGCTAAGGACAACACGGTCAGGGCCTTAAATCTCATCCAATTTCTACAAGACAGAGGTATCCAGGGGATCCTACTGTCTATAGATGCAGAAATGGCCTTTGACCGTGTTGACTGGTTATTTTTACGAGCTACACTGGAATCTATGGGCTTTGGCTCCAAAATAATAGACAGAATCTTTTCCCTTTACTCTCAACCCAACGCCAGGATATTAATAAATGGAACCTTGTCCGCCCCCTTTAAGATAACCAACGTAACCCGCCAGGGCTGCCCCCTATCTCCACTTTTATTTGCATGCTTTATTGAAACCCTTGCGTCTAAGATACGGCAAAAATCTAACATAAAAGGGATACAAATCGGGTCACAATCATACGTCCTCTCCCTTTTCGCAGACAATATTTTATTTTCACTCACTGACCCAGAACACTCTGTCCCCCCATTATTACGAGACTTTCAACAATTTCACATACTTTCCAATTTTAAGATCAATTTTACAAAATCTGAACTAGCTGCTACATTAGAAGAAACCTTTACCAAAAACTACGAACCTATCAAAAAAACAATAGTTAGAGACCTCTCCTCTTGGCTATCAAAAAGACTTTCATGGTCAGGCAAAATAACCTTAAAACCTTAAAATGAATATTTTCCCAAGATTATTATATATTATGCAGGCACTGCCTATCCCTCTACCAGAATCCTACCTCGCAAGAATCCAAAAAGCATTTAGTGACTTTGTATGGGCTAGAAAGCCTCCTAGAATCAACCAGAGCATTATGCAAAAACCTAAATCTCAGGGAGGATTGGGTATTCCCAATATAGTGTTATATAGACAAGCCATCTTTTTGCAAAGAATAGTAGATTGGCATATTCACTACGACCATAAAAGATGGGTACAATTAGAGAATTTAATCTCAGGTGTTCCCCACCTAGGCAGAGTGTGTTGGAGTTTACAGGGAGTGCAGAATTATTAGGCAAATGAGTATTTTGACCACATCATCCTCTTTATGCATGTTGTCTTACTCCAAGCTGTATAGGCTTGAAAGCCTACTACCAATTAAGCATATTAGGTGATGTGCATCTCTGTAATGAGAAGGGGTGTGGTCTAATGACATCAACACCCTATATCAGGAGTGCAGTATTATTAGGCAACTTCCTTTCCTTTGGCAAAATGGGTCAAAAGAAGGACTTGACAGGCTCAGAAAAGTCAAAAATAGTGAGATATCTTGCAGAGGGATGCAGCACTCTTAAAATTGCAAAGTTTCTGAAGCGTGATCATCGAACAATCATGCGTTTCATTCAAAATAGTCAACAGGGTCGCAAGAAGCGTGTGGAAAAACCAAGGCGCAAAATAACTGCCCATGAACTGAGAAAAGTCAAGCGTGCAGCTGCCAAGATGCCACTTGCCACCAGTTTGGCCATATTTCAGAGCTGCAACATCACTGGAGTGCCCAAAAGCACAAGGTGTGCAATACTCAGAGACATGGCCAAGGTAAGAAAGGCTGAAAGACGACCACCACTGAACAAGACACACAAGCTGAAACGTCAAGACTGGGCCAAGAAATATCTCAAGACTGATTTTTCTAAGGTTTTATGGACTGATGAAATGAGAGTGAGTCTTGATGGGCCAGATGGATGGGCCCGTGGCTGGATTGGTAAAGGGCAGAGAGCTCCAGTCCGACTCAGACGCCAGCAAGGTGGAGGTGGAGTACTGGTTTGGGCTGGTAAGATGAGCTTGTGGGGCCTTTTCGGGTTGAGGATGGAGTCAAGCTCAACTCCCAGTCCTACTGCCAGTTTCTGGAAGACACCTTCTTCAAGCAGTGGTACAGGAAGAAGTCTGCATCCTTCAAGAAAAACATGATTTTCATGCAGGACAATGCTCCATCACACGCATCCAAGTACTCCACAGCGTGGCTGGCAAGAAAGGGTATAAAAGAAGAAAATCTAATGACATGGCCTCCTTGTTCACCTGATCTGAACCCCATTGAGAACCTGTGGTCCATCATCAAATGTGAGATTTACAAGGAGGGAAAACAGTACACCTCTCTGAACAGTGTCTGGGAGGCTGTGGTTGTTGCTGCACGCAATGTTGATGGTGAACAGATCAAAACACTGACAGAATCCATGGATGGCAGGCTTTTGAGTGTCCTTGCAAAGAAAGGTGGCTATATTGGTCACTGATTTGTTTTTGAATGTCAGAAATGTATATTTGTGAATGTTGAGATGTTATATTGGTTTCACTGGTAAAAATAAATAATTGAAATGGGTATATATTTGTTTTTTGTTAAGTTGCCTAATAATTATTCACAGTAATAGTCACCTGCACACACAGATATCCCCCTAAAATAGCTATAACTAAAAACAAACTAAAAACTACTTCCAAAACTATTCAGCTTTGATATTAATTAGTTTTTTGGGTTCATTGAGAACATGGTTGTTGTTCAATAATAAAATTAATCCTCAAAAATACAACTTGCCTGAAAATTCTGCACTCCCTGTAGAGAAAACACATCACAAAAGGATACAGGGCACCCCATTAATTAAAGAAACTTATGAAGTATGGGAACAGGTCCTTTCCAAAACTACATACATTTCCTCCAAGCCGTCCCCTCTCACCTCACTTATAAAAAACGGTCAATTTACAATAGGACACAATGCCCTGACAAACTTAGAAGACACAAACATCCGTGACTTTCCTATTTGCATGATAACGACAGGAGACAAGATCCTCTCCCAAAGCGAGTTGCTAAGCAAAGGGTATACCTACTTCCATAATTGGTTTAATTGTCACGGGGTAAACCGTTTCATCTTATCGCATGAACAGAGTAGAAACATGGTTAGACCACTAACAAATTTCGAATCATTATGCACCCGTGCCCCCCCGATGTCCTACACTCTCTCTTTGATTTACAAAATACTCACAACAAATACTCCTGGCTATGTCCCACCATATCTTGAGAAATGGGAAGATGATTTAGGAATCATAATTCTACCTCAAACTGGCACAACAATTTTTCAAAACATCACAAAAACATCAATCTCGCTCTCCATAGTTGAAATAAACTTTAAAATCCTACACCGTTGGTACCTTACGCCCAAGAAAATTCATCGCCTATTTCATCATAGGTCAGACCGTTGTTGGAGATGCGGCCATGGAGGTAGCAACATGGCCCACATGTGGTGGTGTTGCAACACAATACAAATCTTCTGGAGATTAGCTATAACCGAAATAGAGTTGATATTGGAGACTCAGTTTCCTCTGGACCCACTGGTGTGGTTGCTATGCAGCCCCCCTAAGATTAAACATAAGCCCCATAAAAAGCTATTTTATGTGATGACGAATAGCATCAAATTCCTAATAGCAAAAAATTGGAAGAGTGAGATAGCCCCAACAATGGTGATGTGGTCTCGTAGGGTGTCGGAACTCCTAGAACTGAAGGAATATTATTACTTGAAAAATGATAAAATGGACGAGTACGCGGAAATGCTAGCTACTTGGGAATATTATCTCAAACATAACACTCATAACCTAGACATTCTGACATGTTAGTGTTTAAAACTTACTACACTGGGACAGGGAGATTTATCAAACAAGGATATTTGCAACTCTTAATTTTTTATATATGTGTGACACTCGAGATTTTTGGGCATGGTTCTTCGTGACAACGGCACTAGACAGTACAATATCCATTGTGTGACTCTTACTTTGACGGGACGGATCAGCACTTCTTTCCTTTTCTTTCCCTTCTTCTTCTACTTCTTTACTCTCTTACTCTTCTCATTCCTTCTCATTTCTCGTATAAAGTTAATAATAACCTCTTGGGTTTATATAATAAAAGAAGGAATTTCAACTCTCTTCCTACTTATTAGTACTTGTTCTTTGTAAAATGTAACTGACAATGTTATACAGTCTGATGGGAGCTGCGCCTCCAAGAATGTAAATTGCAAGCCTTAAGTTCTGTTTTTGTAATTTTTCATAACTCACTCAATAAAGTCAGTTTATTTAAAAAAAAAATCAAAAAAAAAATCAACAAGCAAAGGATGCTTTACGTGTGGAAATTGCACGACATGCAACAGCATGATGAGGGGCAAAACGCTTCAACATCCCCACACTAATCGACAGTATGCCATCCGCTATAGGCTCACTTGTACCAGTACGTACATCATATATATGCTGATTTGTCCGTGTTCCCTGGTATATATTGGGAAAACGATAACAAGCTTCAGAGATAGGATGGCGAATCACCGTTGTGCCATTCGGGAAGCCCTTAAAACAGGGGACTCTGAGCAACCTGTGGCACGCCATTTTGCACAGTATAAGCACAGTGTGTCCAGCATGAGAACGATGGTGATTGATCATGTTCCCCCGTTATACAGAGGGGGTAATAGAGCAAAACTCCTCCTCCAAATGGAGACAAAGTGGATTTATACCCTTGATACCCTCATACCTAGAGGACTGAATACATATCTAGATTTTGGACCATTCTATACCAGATAACCTATGGACAGACTTTTTAAGTTACATCACCTAATCACCTCAATACGTTTGAACCCTGAAGTATGATCCTACATGAATTTTCATTCTAGTGGGTACACACGGGTTTCTAACCATACACAAGAGGCATGAGGAATTGGATTATAATTATGTAAAACCAAAATGTATTGTATTTGTGCAATTAGTTTTTTTGTGAGTTATATAGTTGGCTCACGTGTTAGAATATACCTGTATATAGTTGCAGCAATAGCACGATGTATATGTACCAATAGGATATTGATTTTAACCATGAGTGACAGGTCCGCTTTTTGCCTATGACAGGAGGGCTGTTTTTTTAGGAATAATGTGGCATTTATAGATCTCTTAATAGGGAGCTATGTCTACTATTTGAGCTCTGTTGTGCTCCATTTGCCTGCTCTGTTGAAACATTTTCCCTTTGACTGTATTTTTCAGTCCTGGCACAGGGGATCGTGTGCCTGATTGCTGAGCTCTGTTTATGTGGTTGCTATCGCAACCCTCAGCCTATCAAATCACGATGACACGTCACGCCCATGTTCAGAGCGTGATGACGTCATCGAATGCCGAGGCGATATGGCGAACCGGGCTATTTTAAATGTATCAAAAAAAGGGGGTTAAATAAACTAGCGCTTAAGAGTTAATATCCCTTGCCCTATTCTCCTACTATCTACTTCCCAGATAGAAAGGTGTATAAAGTGAAAAAGTTATGGAGATTAGGCGCTTAATCTGCAAAAGGGATAAAGGTGTGTATGGAGGTCGTTAGCTAAATATGTAGAAAAAACTGGACCTTGGACAGAATAAGTGAAAAATTCTTCTACAATTTATTTTCAAAATAAAAACATGATAATACCAAGATAAAATAAATCACAATCCCTAAGTGTTGCAACACTATATCGATCAATTCATAAAATTTCTAAAATTCAGATATACATTTGTTTCATACACAAAAAAAAGGATTTATCTGCTCTTTTGTATCCTTTGTTCAAAGATTTTAGATAGAATGTATTCTTTTATTTCAACACAATTAATAATATTTGTCTCTATTTGATATTTTATATCTATATTTCATCAACTTTAAAATTACAAATATGTAGCAAAAACTAACAATTAGTTAAAACAATTTAAATGCAAGATTATAAATGGTGTCCCCACAATGGCTGTTTACTTATATTGGTTGTAATTTTGTGTATCTAAAAAGTTCATCAAAGCATTTGTAAGTAATTGGAGATAAATTACTGAGGGCTGTGTTCTTTATCCTTATATTTATGTTGTGATATATTACGGTTTCACAGTTACCTCTTTGTATCCTCAGTGAGCTTAATTTGTAGAAAAGGAATGTTCCAAACAGTGTTTAGGGGTGATTTTCTTACCCTCTCTTGTGAGCTGTTACTACTCACGGCTTCCCAGCGGTTCCTATGTGTCCTCAGTTTGACTCTCAGACAAGGGGTTCCGGTAGGTAATTTTCTTTGTGTTACCTTGTCACTGGTCTTTGTAGAAGTGCTCTGATTACAGCACCAAACTGTAGACAATCCTTTTGTTTCTGTAACTTGCGCAAGTTAGCTTTTGTGTTTGTAGTTCCTCAATCTCCTGCACTTAAGTACTTCTGTACGCAGGAAAAAAACAGGCTTTTTCTTTCTTGGTGTTCACACAGATATCAACATGTTTCGCCAGCAACCCTGGCTTTATCAAGATAAAGTGTGATCACACCTTACACCTTTATATAGCACTGACTTGATTTCCATTGGTCCATTCACTGTTTCTGTTTCTCTTTTCCACTGGGTCCTAGAGTCCTTTTGTTCAAATATCCTATTTTGTTTTCTAACTTTTTATTTTTTATTCAGGTCATATCAGAGTGGTTAACCTATTTCCTTTTTCATTATTCCTAACAGCCTTTCTCCATTACTTCACATATGCCAAGTGGTTCAACCATTTATATTTTAACAGTTTATTTAATTTTCACATTCATTTTCTATTACTCCTATTAACATTTTAAACTTTTGACAAATCTTTAGAATAAATTAGTTTAGAAATCCATTTATTTTAAAATAATAATCCCAATTAATTTTTTATATAAATATATTATTTTTCCAAGTGTCTTAGGTGAAGAATTTTCAAGTGGCTCCATGATATAGGTACTATTACAAAAGTGAAAGGGGAGAAAAACAAATAATGTGGTGATATGTTTGTGCAAGAGAAAAAATTATCCCTTTATTTTAGTGGCTCCATTATATAGATACTATTACAAAGGGGAGAGGGGGGGGGGGGAAACAAATAAGGTGGTGATATGTTTGTGTAAAGGAATTAATTATCCTTTTTTTTTTTTTTTTTTTTTTGAAAAAATCTCTAGGATAATACATTTTTTAGTGACTAAAACTAGTTGTACAAATTTATTAAAGATAGTGATTACTGTGTGCCTAGAAAAGGAGATATATCCAATTCTGAATTCAAACCGTGGGGGTGAATCGTGTTGAAGTTGTATATGAATTCTGCTTCTTTTTTTAGAATAGATGCTTCTAAATCTCCCCCTCTCCAATTGGGTTTCACTTTATATAATCCCCAATACTTCATATCTGAGACTCTATTTTTGTGTATTTCCCTAAAATGTTTATAAAGATAAGTGTCCAGGTTCCCTTTTTTGATGTTTCAGATATGCTCCCTTATCCTGTCCCTTAGCATTCGCGTCGTTTCTCCTATGTAAAAAAGTTCACAAGAGCATTGCAGCATATAGATTACTCCTTTATTAGTGCACCTTATTGTGTTTTCTATTTTAAACTCCTTAGTGTTATTAGGAGTCCTAACAGTTTTCTTTTTAATGCCATACTGGCATGCTCTGCATACATGGCAGGGAAAAAAACCTTTCACATCCCCTCCTTTTAGATCTTTCTCAAAAGATTTCTTATTTTTATTCTGTTTTTTTGTACTCACTCGGTGCAAGAATCATTTTTAAATTTTGTGCTCTCCTATAAATTACCCTTGGGTATGGTGGTATTTTGTCTCCTAGAATTGGGTCATTTTTTAGGAGATGCCAGTGTTTTCTTAAAAATTTTTTCACTAGTAAATGGTCTTCGCTGAAGTCATTTATAAAAGGGACATTGAACTCATCTGACATATAATTATTAGATTTATGTTTATACTCTAATAGTTCTTTTCTCTCTGTGTTTCTTGCTCTCTCTGTTGCTCTATTTATTGTTTTTTTCTTATAACCTCTTTCCTTAAATTTTTCTTCCAAGATGTTAATCTGGAATTCAAAGTCATCAATCCTTGAGCAATTTTTCCGGACCCTTAAACTTTGGCTTATCGGTATACTTTCCTTCCATTTAGGGAGGTGACAGCTGGAGGCATGTATAAAATTGTTCGAATCAACTTTTTTAAAGTGTGTTTTAGTTTCAATGTTGTCTGATACTATCATTATATCCAGATCTAAGAATGTGATCTGTTCTTTATTAAATTCATATGTAAACGAGATACCTCTGTCATTACTATTCATGGCCTCAAAGAACTCCAGGAGATCTGTCTCTTCCCCTTTCCAAATTATAAAAATATCATCTATGAACCTCTTAAAGAGCACAAGGTTCGCACCGAGCTCCAGACTTCCCAGGAACCTTTGTTCCCAATCTCCCATAAAAAGATTGGCATAGCTCGGTGCGAACCTTGTGCCCATGGCGGTTCCCTCAATTTGAACATAATATGTGTTATTGAATGAGAAGTAGTTGTGTTCTAATATAAATCTTATGCTCTGCAATAAGAAATCTTTCTGTTCTTTTGGTAACTCATCATCTTTATTCAAAAAGGACTCCACTGCCTCTATTCCAAAATAATGTCTAATGGATGTATATAAAGAAGTCACATCGCAGGAGGCTAATATCATAGAGTCTTCCCATTTTATATTCTCCAATAATCTTAGGAGGCTGGTAGAGTCTTTTAAATATGTACTGAGATTTACCACATATTTCTGTAAAAAGGTATCAATATATCTTGATAAATTTGCTGTCATTAAACCTATACCGGAGATTATAGGTCTCCCTGGAGGGTCTATGAGGCTCTTGTGTATCTTGGGTAAGTGGTAGAAGACCGGCACTCTAGGGAACTTATTCAGAATATAATTATATTCACCTTCTTTTAAAATGCCAGTCTCTCTTCCACTACCCAAAATAGACATCAGCTTTTTATTGAATTTCTCAGTGGGATTCAGTTCCAATTTTCTGTATGTTTTCCTATCACCCAGAAGCCTTTCAGCTTCTTTACAATATTTCAATTTGTCCATCACCACCAAGCCACCCCCCTTATCCGCCGGCTTGATGGTGATGGAGGTATCCTCCTTTAAATTCTTGAGGACCTCCCTATCTTTTCTACTCAAATTGGAGTTTACTTTCAAGCTATGATTGTCCTTTCTTAAGTCTGCTAATACTAGCTTTTCAAAAGTCTCTATATTACTCCCTTTCTCATTGGAGGGGTAAAACTTTGATTTTGGCTTCAAATTGGTATGTACAAACCCGTCAGTCACTACTCTTGTGTAATTCTCTAGAGGTTGTTTCAAATAGTATCTTTTAAGTGTTAAATTTCTTATAAATTTCCTTACATTTATATGGGTTTCAAATTTATTCAAGGTTTTACTTGGAGCAAAGGTTAAACCTAAGCCTAAAATTTTTTTTTTGTTTCTTCATCTGAAAGGGATCTATCGCTTAAATTGAAAATACTACTTTTTTTAGGGAGGTCAACAACCTCCTTTCCTATCTCTGTCTCTTTACCCCTATCTCGTCTTCCCTTTCCTCCTCTACTTCCTCTATATTTCTTTTTTTTGTGATGGCTTTTTGAGGTTTTCCTGTTTCTGTTACCTCTTTTATTTTTACTGTCTTGCCCTCCTTTTGAGGGCTTTTCCCTAAAAAATGTTCCTCCTCAATTGTAAGTTCAAAACTATCTAGTCTTCTTTTCTCTAGTGGTTCAAATCTATTATATGTGACTGGTTTCCATCCTTTATCCCTCCCTTTCCTTTCATGATTTCTATGTGTGGAAGTTTTCCAATTCTCCTCCAGTCTATTTCTGTTTTGTCTATGTGGTGTGTACTCTTCCTCCCTACCATGTCTGTAGTTTGCTGTATCCCATCCATCATAGAAATTACGATTATCATAGTGTCCATCATATGTATTAAAAACCTTATTTCTATAAGATCTGTTATATTCATTAGGTCTATATGACTGTCTGTTCCTATAAGGTCTAAAATCCCTGTTGTAATAATGAGGGTAATTATTCCTTCTGTATGTTGAATTATAATGTGAATAGTCTCTTCTTTCATTAAATCTTTTATCTCTCATATTCCTTTGATCCTCATAAATGCCCCCTCCTTGGTATTCAGCTCCCTTGTCCTTATGATATTTAACTCCCCCATTAAGGGTTTGTTTATCATTCCTATCCTCTATATCATAGTTTTCTGTTGTTATTTCCATATCCTGATTCTCCTGTATTTCTTTTTGTTTTTCTTTTTCATCTCTCTCTATTTTCTTCCATCTGTTATTAATAATCTCATTTTTTAACGTGTCTAATCTCTCCATGATCAACTTCTGTCTATTTTTTAGTAGGTGCTGTTCCTGACTATTATCCAATCTATTTTTTCTAGATAAAATTTCCTCATTAATATTGCATAATGTCTCATTTCTAGATTTTTTTATAATCTCTATCAGCCCTTTAGAGGCATTAAATAGTACTCTTTCCCATTCTTCTTGATGTACATCACTTAATTGGAAGGTGCAGGATTTTTTAAATTTTAATCCTCTAGGTATAAGCTCTTTATCCAAATATCTATCTAAGAATATGAGTTCCATTTTTTGTCTCAACTCTTTATTCATATTTTTTTCAAGTTCATTTATAAGTTTATTGGCATCAATCCTTTCATGTTCCCCTGATGTACTAGGTTTATCTTTTAAATCTAATTCGGTTAAAAGTTTATCTCTATAGGAAAATATTTCCATCACCCTCTAGCTGCTTATTTATTTATTGGAAGTGATAGATATGTAGCAAAAAAAGGGGGTTAAATAAACTAGCGCTTAAGAGTTAATATCCCTTGCCCTATTCTCCTACTATCTACTTCCCAGATAGAAAGGTGTATAAAGTGAAAAAGTTATGGAGATTAGGCGCTTAATCTGCAAAAGGGATAAAGGTGTGTATGGAGGTCGTTAGCTAAATATGTAGAAAAAACTGGACCTTGGACAGAATAAGTGAAAAATTCTTCTACAATTTATTTTCAAAATAAAAACATGATAATACCAAGATAAAATAAATCACAATCCCTAAGTGTTGCAACACTATATCGATCAATTCATAAAATTTCTAAAATTCAGATATACATTTGTTTCATACACAAAAAAAAGGATTTATCTGCTCTTTTGTATCCTTTGTTCAAAGATTTTAGATAGAATGTATTCTTTTATTTCAACACAATTAATAATATTTGTCTCTATTTGATATTTTATATCTATATTTCATCAACTTTAAAATTACAAATATGTAGCAAAAACTAACAATTAGTTAAAACAATTTAAATGCAAGATTATAAATGGTGTCCCCACAATGGCTGTTTACTTATATTGGTTGTAATTTTGTGTATCTAAAAAGTTCATCAAAGCATTTGTAAGTAATTGGAGATAAATTACTGAGGGCTGTGTTCTTTATCCTTATATTTATGTTGTGATATATTACGGTTTCACAGTTACCTCTTTGTATCCTCAGTGAGCTTAATTTGTAGAAAAGGAATGTTCCAAACAGTGTTTAGGGGTGATTTTCTTACCCTCTCTTGTGAGCTGTTACTACTCACGGCTTCCCAGCGGTTCCTATGTGTCCTCAGTTTGACTCTCAGACAAGGGGTTCCGGTAGGTAATTTTCTTTGTGTTACCTTGTCACTGGTCTTTGTAGAAGTGCTCTGATTACAGCACCAAACTGTAGACAATCCTTTTGTTTCTGTAACTTGCGCAAGTTAGCTTTTGTGTTTGTAGTTCCTCAATCTCCTGCACTTAAGTACTTCTGTACTTAAATGTATATAAGGTGGGTTTGTGTGATGTGTTATTAGGAATTTTGATGGGGATATGTCTGTTCCATTAATTTGACATTGGACAACATTTGACAAAGGTGCCAGAAGGACACCGAAACTTTATGTTTACCTTATGATGTCTTTCAAGATGAATTAAAGTTTGTATACAATATTAAAGTCCAGCGAGTGACTTTTTTGCAAGAGGATTATATATATATATATATATATATATATATATATATATATATATATATATATATATATATATATATATATATATATAAATATATATAATAATAAAAATTACATTTTCAATGTGAAGAACATTGAAATGTAAAATATGCATTTTGTGCATTGCGTTTATTGACACGCTTTTGCTGTAGGTGTCCTTACAAAACAGGATCACATTCAAACACAGCAAGTTTAAAGTAGCCATCTTTACACAGTGATCACCCTTCATTGTGACTAGTCCATTAAGGACTTTACTCCGACATACGTTTCACTGGACAATTCCAGCTTTTTCAAGGAGCGTGTCAATATTTGCGAAAGGTGTTTAACCCTTAGTGACCCATGTCTATGTTTGTTTTTGATAAACTTTGTATGCTGTGAGCCAGGAGGTGTTTATACGTAAAGCACTTACACTAGAGCTGGTTAAAGCTCTGGGATATGTGAGTAGGACTCACTCAGATGTGGGATTGTTTTTATTTGCATGTACTGTGTTATGCTATGATTGCCATTTCTTTCCTTTGAGGATCACTTCGGAGGATCAATAAGAATAAATACTCCCCTTTTTTCTTACATCAGAGGACTCTATGGGGCCAATTTATCATATCTCTGTCCGACATGATCCGCTGAGCGGATCATGTCCGACAGGCATCACTAAATGTTGACAGCATACGCTATCTGCATTTAGCATTGCACAAGCAGTTCTGGTGAACTGCTTGTGCAATGCCACCCCTGCAAATTCGGGGGGTGTCAATCAACCTGATCATATCTGATCAGGTTGATTGCTGTCCGCCGTTCAGGGGCGACGGACCAGTTAAGGATCAGAGGTCTTAGGACCGCTGCTTCTTAACCGCTTTTTTCGGCGAGCCTGAAGGCTCACGCGAAAACAGATTTATTAGGCACCATACAATGCTTAATAATTCGGCCCCTTATACTTTTTATATGTTGAATCTTTAATGGTCAGTATCTGATTTTATTTGGAAACACATTTTATTTTTACATTTCTATTTTTTGTGTTTTTTTTAACCATTGTGATACATTTTATTTGTATGGTATACTTTACATTCCTATGTTCCTCACATAGAAGAACATATTCTTTATATATATATATATATATATATATATATATATATATATATATATATATATAAACATATATATATATATATATATATACACACACACACAGGTATACCTCACTTTACAGCGTTTAGCTAATACAGCGCTTTGTTGATCTAAAGCTCAACCTCCAAGGATTTTGAAACAGTGCTTTAATCATCCTGAGATTGCGAGAAAAGTGACTGGCACCATTTTGTTATGCTTAGTTCACTCTGTTTACAGCATTACAGTGCAATCTGTGTCTCAGTGTTGTAGTCTGGTAAATTTTACTACAGTAATTGTCACAATTTTACAGGTACAGTATTTATTGAATACTAAATTGAATACTGTGCTGTGCTAGTGTTAAACTAAACATAGCACTATTGCACCTCTAATATATGTTCGTTCAAACATGTTTTGGACTTTTTAAACACACTGGCAAGTGAAAAGAAAGCTAAAACTGCCTTGTTTCACTTTAAGGTGGTTTTCACTTTACAGCGGGGCTCCAGTCCCTAACCCGCTATATGAGCGGGGTATACCTGTATATATATATTTTGAATAACCAAGCTGATTAGCACCACTCTATTTATCAAATAAACCCACTTATTTGTATGTCCTGATTATTTAAGATACATATCCGGGAACACTGTGCACGGGGGGAGAAAACAATTGTACAATGTACATCAATACATATATAAACACATAAAAACACTTGAGCACAACTTATAACTATCTTTGTCGAGCCATTTTCTCACCCCTGTGTTTTTAGTTGTTTGGCCTTCATAGCATTTACACTTAAATTTTAACTTTTGTTCTCTGAGTTACCCACTCAAATTATATCTCATTTATTTTCAGCAAGCCAATCAGTTTTAGAGAATAACTTTAGTTTGCATAAATATAATAATATGAGGTAATGCCCACATAATATTATTTCCTAAATATTTCAAATACTCATTTTGTTGCACCTTATTAAGCATCAGTTCATATTCCCAAAACAGCAACATTTATGATTTTATCGTTTTTGGCTCAATTCAACTAAATAATTGAAAATTAGAAAAGAGGCCAATTATTAAATGAGTAGGTATAAAATATCTAACCATACAAATATTACACAAATTTAAAATAACACAAAATTCTGAACTCCCAGAGGGATGAATTAACCCACTTTAAAACGGTATGCATGTTCCTATCTCTGTCCAAAATCATTCAGCATAGCAAAAAATATTTTTAAAAAATTAACTTATAAGCATGAAATAGTTGTACCTAGTAATCCTGAATAGAATTTCACAAAATATCCCCCATTTGTACATTCTCTAAGTTTTCCCATATATTTTGATTCTTACATTTTTTTTTTTTTTTTAAAGTTCAGACAAACATCGTTCTATGAGCCCTAACATCATTACAAATAAATAAGGCAAGTGGTTACTGCCAATTTATCAGTCTTACTATAACAACCACTTTGTAGCTATAAGGACATGGAAACCTTTATTTGATGATGATATGTTGTTATGGTGAGGGGTAATAAAGACCTCTAAAAAAACATCAGAACCCCCAAATATAGCCAAAGATGAGAGTTGTTTGACATTGTTTACTTGCAGCAGGTGGACCAATCATTTGAAAGACCAGGCTTGCTGCTTTCAATTAATGGGTCTCAAGTTTATGTATGTATTGTGGAGAGAAACATAGGGGATACTCCATATCCTCAATATTGATCTATATGCTTATGACTCTGATAGATGATCATTCTAAATACAGTTGTCAGTGGATAACCACTGGACATGTGATCCCTCATTTAAAAGAGCGGCCTTAAAAGAAAGGGTCACTTGCCTTGGGGAAGTGCATATTTTGGGGTGCAAGGGTCTCATACCCATCTAGTTAAAACAGACAGGGAGATATGGGACTCTTTAGCAGCCCCCACCACTAGAAATGGTGACTGCCATTTTTAATTGTGATCAGCTGCATCCTACGGGGGCAAGAGGCCTCTCATGTTAAAGAGGAGGGTATGAACCTTCAAATTAAGGGTAACTTGTCCCTTTAGTCCACACAGGAGGAGAGATAGGGGCTCAATTGGAGCTCCTTACCCCTCTGGTGAAAAAGTATTTTATACGCTGCTGCAGGTATTTACCATTTGAAAGGGCAGACTATACTCTTTCAAATGAGGGTTCACTTTTCCCTGTAAGCCAAACAGGGGGAGGGGCTCTGTTAAAGACCCCCCTCCCCTAAGGTTAAAATCATTTTCAGTGCTGCTGCTGCTGCTGTTGGTTCTAATTGCCATTTTTTCAGCAATCACCTGCAACTTGCAGGTGAAAGTGATTACTCATTTAAACACCGGGGGGATAGTGGTTCCATTAGAGCCCCCTCAGGTTAAAAGCATATTCAATGCCGCTGAAGGTATTTGCCGTTTTTACAGTGATCTTCAGTTAGATCTGCCTCCTTGTTACATCTCCATCTGTGCCAGTGGTGACTTCACAATGCCTACAGGAAAGAGACTTCGATAAAGAAAGGAGCTGCAGTTTATTTTTCCCATCTGGAGTGCGGTGGTCCCCAGAATCCAGATCAGAAAGGGACCCCCTGGATGACAAACCTGTGTGCACTGCAGAAGAGATGTGCAAGACAAGGATGCCTGGTTATGCGTATCTAAGAGGTTAAAGGGCCACTAAATACAATAAAAATAGCAACATAAATGGAGCGCCACATCGCATATCACACTGTTAAAGTGAAGGTAAACTTTGATGAATGAAAGCCCAGTTTTTAAAAATTCTATTAAAAACAGGGGCACTTTCATTCATCAAAGTTTAGAAAGCAGCTGTTTTGTTTAAAAACTTACCTTTCTTCTTTTCACAGCCAGAGCAGCTTCCCCCACCCGCAGATACTCTCTTCACACGTCAGCAATGACTAATCTGGCTTCCTCCAATCACGGCTTACCCCCCAGGGGAATCATTGCCTGAGGCCATGTCTTGATTGGAGGAAGCCGGATTAGTCATTGCTGACGTGTGAAGAGAGGATCTCTGTGCGGGGGAATCTGCTCCGACTGTGAAGAGGAGAGAGGTAAGTTTTTAAACAAAACGGCTGCTTTCTAAACTTTGATGAATGAAAGTGCCCCTGTTTTTAATAGTATTTTTAAAAACCGGGATTTCATTCATCAAAGTTTACCTTCACTTTAAATCCAAACAACATTGCAACAAATGCATAATAACATTATAAAGCAAGAACACTTACTTTGAATTTTAAATGAGCAGTAGATTTTTTGTGACAAATTTCAGTTTCCTTTAATTTCCCTGCTCCCTGTATCATGTAATACCAAACACAGATTCATATACTAAATTCTGTAAACGCTTACACATGCTTAATAGGGGCTGGTACCTCAGAAAGTATGCATACATTGGTAATGGAAGTAAATTGATATGTTTTTAAAATGATGTTCACTATCATGAAAGCTTTATTTAATTTTATTTTAGTGTCCTATTAAACAAATAACTTCTTAAGATCACAGTTTATTGTGTGTTCACTTCAAATCGATGTGGTATAACACTGTTGTGCCATTAACTTTAATTAACAGTTGGTTACAAAAAGAATTCCAGATGACCCCATTCATTTCAGTGGGAAACATTATACATTTTGATGAAACAACACACAATTAAACAAATAACTTCTTAAGATCACAGTTTATTGTGTGTTCACTTCAAATAGAGGTGGTATAACACTGTTGTGCCATTAACTTAAATTAACAGTTGGTTACAAAAAGAATTCCAGATGACCCCATTCATTTTAATATCCGCAGTTTACTACCAAAAATCGATGCACTACAAGCTTGGTGTTTACAATACAAGCCCAAAATCATTGTGATCTCTGAATCGTGGCTAACCGCAAAAATACCTGACTCTGCCATTGCAATACATGGGTATTAATGCTATAGAAATGACAGAGCAAAGAGAGGAGGCGGCATTGTAATCTATGTTGACAATTCCACAAAGTACACCCCCTTACAAAAATCTAGCTCTCCTGCCACCTTTTATTTCCTTTCTGGCACAATTGAGATCCCGTGCAGTAAATCAATCATTGTTGCAGGAATCTACCGCCCACCTAGCTCCCCTGTGCATTCCCTTTCAGAAATAGCCCATCTCCTTAGTGAAACCATAGCTCAAAACCCAAAAAGTGAAGTTTTGGTTTTTGGAGATTTTAATATTGATTGGCTGAATCCAAAAAATAATAGTTGTTGCTCTGTGTTTAAGTTTTTGCAGCTAACGCAATTAATCTCCTCCCCAACTCGCATAAACATCAAAAGCCATAATCACACACTGCTCGATTGGATTCTCTCCAGCTCTTCTGACCAAATCCAGGAGGCAGGTGTTCTCCCTAACAATTTCAGTGATCACTGTTTAGTGTACTGTGTGCGCAAAATAAAGGCAATTAAAACCTCTCCCAAGGTTAAAATCACTAGGTCCTTCAAAAAATGTAATCTTCAATCATTTCTAAATGACATTAAGAACCTCCCCTGGCACAGATTAAACCTAATCCCAGATTTAGACTCTGCAGTTGAATTCTTTCAATCCGAACTCCTACAAGTTTGGAATTTACATGCCCTGCTGCGTAAGGTGAGAGTAAAAGGAGCACACTTGAATTGGATCACAGCTGACCTAATTCAAATGTACCAGTTTTGAGATTCATTGTGGTCCAAGTTCAAGCATACTGGCTCTATGAACGATCACTGTGTATATAGACAATGGCAAAATATATGCACTAAACAAACAAAATTGGCCAAGGCCCAATATTTCTGTGAAAATCTGAACAATAACATATCAAACCCTAGAAAGTTTTGGAAACTCATAAATAACTTACAAACTCCACCAATCCACTCCCAACCATCCACTGTCAATGTGGACAACCAAACCCTGCAACTCCCCTTAGAAATAGCAAATGCCTTTAACAATTATTTTGTCGGATGCTCCACCACCCTGATTGACAAACTAATAAATGGCACGCATCCTGAAACTACAAATGTGGATCAGGCCCAACTAAATCAGCAAAGACCCAATATAGAGAAGTTCAATTTTAGACCTGTACCCATCAATGTCATTAAGAAACACCTTAATAACCTAAAAATGAAAAACCAGTCTGGACCTGATCAAATCCCAGCAATGCTGTTGAAGCTTAGTGCGCCAGCAATTGCTAAACCTGTCACAACCCTAATTAACGAATCCTTGGTGTCTGGATACATACCCAAACTTTGGAAGACTGCAAGAGTAGTGCCTATCCATAAAAGTGGGGAGATAACCTTGGTTTCTAACTATCGCCCAATATCATTGCTCCCAGTATTGTCAAAAATATTAGAAAAATGCGTCCATACACAATTATGTGAATATTACCAACAATCTAACTATCTGACCCCTGATCAATCAGGTTTTCGTACAAATCACTCCACTACAACTGCCCTCCTAAAAGTTTGCAACGACATCTAAACTGGAAGGGAACAAGGAGACCTAACTGGAGCTATTTTCCTTGATTTTGCAAAGGCCTTTGACTCAGAAGACCACGACATACTACTGCTCAAACTTAAAAACTCAGGTATTGGTGATCATCCGCTAACCTGGTTTCGATCATATGTATTGGATCGATCACAATATGTCTCCATTTCTGACAGCGACTCCCTCCCTCTCCCAGTCACGTGTGGTGTTCCCCAAGGTTACATTCTTGGCCCCCTGCTATTCACATTATTTATAAATGATCTGCCTAATGTCTGCAAATCCTCAACTGTACACATGTATGCAGATGACACGGTAATCTATGCAAACAATTCTGATCTGCCGCAGCTTGAAGCAGTGCTCCAAGACCAGTTCACAGAGGTAGAAAAGTGGATCTCAAAAAACAAACTCTTCCTAAACACTGACAAAACTGTCACAATGATCTTTGGAACGGGAACTAATCAACACAAACTACAAAATTCCCATCTATGCATCAAAACAAAATCAAATTGCACGCTAACCGCAGTCCACCCTTTTAAATACTTGGGTATGTTTTTAGACCCCAATCTATCTTTTGGTTTCCATATAGATAAACTGGAATCTAAACTTTATCCAAAAATAGGTGCCCTGTACAGAAACAAATCCTGCCTCAGCCCTACTGTAAAGGAAAAGATTGTACAGCAAATGCTGATGCCAATCGTGGATTATGGGGATGTAGTATATGCACCTGCACCGCAAACTCACCATAATAAACTTAATACATTGTATAACTCGTTCTACCGCTTTGTGCTACAATGTAACTACAGGACCCACCATTGTGACATGCTAAAAGAAATAAACTAGCTGTCGCTGGAATCCAGACGCACCCTCCATCTTTCCTGCCTTGTGTTTAAAAGCTTTTCTGGGCCTACCTGAGCAGAATGCTCTCACCGGTTATTCCCACCTCCTATAACCTCCGATCCACTACCAGCACATTATTTAGCTTGCCTCAATACAAAAAGAAAGCAGCTCGATCCTCCTTTTCCTATAGAGCACCACTATTATGGAACGACCTCCTGCACACTTTCAAACCTTCCCCATGCCTCATATCCTTTAAGAGATCCCTCTCTACATATTTCAAAACAGAATGCATCTGCCATGGTTGATTATATATTTCCTACCTGTTCTATGTTACATTTTTGTGCATATATTGTATTAATATTGTTTTTGTATTTTATTGTACCCATTGTATCAATGCAATGTTTTGTGTACCCAGGACATACTTGAAAACGAAAGAAATCTCAATCGCCTAGATTTAGAGTTCTGCGTTAGGGTTAAAAAGCAGCATTAAGGGGTCCTAACGCTGCTTTTTAACGCCCGCTGGTATTTAGAGTCAGGCAGGAAAGGGTCTACCTCTCACTTTCTTTCCGCGACTCGAGGCTACCGCAGATCCCCTTACGTCAATTGCATATCCTATCTTTTCTATGGGATTTGCCTAACGGTGGTATTACGAGTCATGGAAGAAGTGAGCGGTAGAGCCTCTACCGACAAGACTCCAACCGCAAAAAAAAGTCAGTAGTTAAAGGTACACTGTACCCAAATTTTTTCTTTTGTAATTCAGAAAGAGCATGCAATGTTAAGCAACTTTCTAATTTACTCCTATTATCAATTTTTCTTCGTTCTCTTGCTATCATTATTTGAAAAAGAAGGCATCTAAGCTTTTTTTTGGTTTCAGTACTCTGGACAGCACTTTTTTATTGGTGGATGAATTTATCCACCAATCAGCAAGGACAACCCAGGTTGTTCACCAAAAATGGGCCGGCATCTAAACTTACATTCTTGCATTTCAAATAAAGATACCAAGAGAATGAAGAAAATTTGATAATAGGAGTAAATTAGAAAGTTGCTTAAAATGTCATGCTCAATCTGAATCACAAAAGAAAATTTTTGGGTACAGTGTCCCTTTAAGAGCTTTATGGGCTAATGTGGGAACATAAAGCTCTTAACTACTGTGCTATAAAGTACACTAACACCCATAAACTACCTATGAACCCCTAAACCAAGTTCCCCCCACATCGCAAACCCTATAATAAAATTTTTTAACCCCTTATCTTCCGACCGGACATCACTGCCACCTACATTATAGCTATGAACCCCTAATCTACTGCCCCCAACATCGCCAACACCTATATTATATTTATTACCCCCTAATCTGCCGCCCCCAACGTCGCCGCCACCTACCTACACTTAGTAACCCCTAATCTGCCTACCGGACCTCGCCGCCACTATAATAAATGTATTAACCCCTAAACCGCCGCACTCCCGCCTCGCAAACACTATAATAAATTGTATTAACCCCTAATCTGCCCTCCCTAACATCGCCGCCACCTACCTACAATTATTAACCCCTAATCTCCCGCCCCCAATATCGCCGCTACTATAATAAAGTTTTTAACCCCTAAACCTAAGTCTAACCTTAACCCTAACACCCCCAATTTAAATTAAACTAAATAAATTTACTATAATTAAATAAATTATTCCTATTTAAAACTAAATACTTACCTATAAAATAAACCCTAATATAGCTACAATATAACTAATAGTTACATTGTAGCTATTTTAGGATTTATATTTATTTTACAGGCAACTTTGTATTTATTTTAACTAGGTACAATAGCTATTAAATAGTTAATAACTATTTAATAGCTACCTAGTTAAAATAATTACAAAATTACCTGTAAAATAAATCCTAACCTAAGTTACAAATACACCTAACACTACACTATCAATAAATTAATTAAATACATTATGTACAATTATCTAAACTCAAATACAATTAAATAAACTAAACTATAATACAAACCCCCCCCCCACTAAATTACAGAAAATAAAAAAAATTTACAAGAAAGTTTAAACTAATTACACCTAATCTAAGCCCCCTAATAAAATAAAAAAGCCCCCCAAAATAATAAAATGCCCTACCCTATCCTAAATTACAAAGTAATCAACTCTTTTACCAGCGCTTAAAAGGGTTTTTTTTGCGGGGCATTGCCCCAAAGTAATCAGCTCTTTTACCTGTAAATAAAAATACAATACCCCCCTAACATTACAACCCACCACCCACATACCCCTACTCTAAAACCCACCCAAACCCCTCTTAAAAAAACCTAACACTAACCCCCTGAAGATCTCCCTACTTTGAGTCGTCTTCACTCAGCCGAGCCGAATTCTTCATCCAAGCGGGGCAGAAGAGGTCCTCCATCCAATTGAAGTCTTTATCAAAGCGGGCCAGAAGAGGTCTTCCATCCGATTGAAGTCTTCATCCAAGCGGAATCTTCTATCTTCATCAATCTGGAGCGGAGCGGCAGCATCCTGAAGACCTCCGGCGCGGAGCATCCTTCCAGCACGACGGACTAACGACGAATGACGGTTCCTTTAAATGACGTCATCCAAGATGGCGTCCCTCGAATTCCGATTGGCTGATAGGATTCTATCAGCCAATCGGAATTAAGGTAGGAAAAATCTGATTGGCTGATTCAATCAGCCAATCGGATTGACCTCGCATTCTATTGGCTGTTCCGAGGCGTATCTTTCCTGGTAAAATATTTTATAAATAAATTTCAGTGGGAAACATTATACATTTTGATGAAACAACACACAATTAAACAAATAACTTCTTAAGTTTATTGTGTGTTCACTTCAAATAGATGTGGTATAACACTGTTGTGCCATTAACTTTAATTAACAGTTGGTTACAAAAAGAATTCCAGATGACCCCATTCATTTCAGTGGGAAACATTATACATTTTGATGAAACAACACTAACTGCAATAGTTCTGAATTTGAAAAGATGAGGTGTGACTCAGCCACTGTGCTTATTCTAGTTAGACAATTATTTGAATGTATATATCAGTGGCAGTTCTATGAGAGTGCTGGGGGTTCACTTCAAAACGCATGTTTAGAACCACAGTTGATCTGTGAAGAAGAACACCTACTCTACCAAGAGACTCCATATATTATGTGTACTGCGTCTTTCAACCTTTTTTCCTTTATTAGCCCCCCCCCCCCCCATGTTAGGTTCTAGAGCTGCCAGAGGTTTACATTTATACATGTTTTAAAAACTGCCATGAAATTTCGGAGGGAAAGTAGACCCTTCTTCTTTTAGTGTAATAGTGCAGCCACCTTTTCTCGTGTGTTTGTAAAAATAGTAGTGTAACTTAATAATCTCAACTGTAAATACATTAAACTAACAATCATTATGGGATTAAACATGTAATATGAGTATTACCATGTTCACATGCTACTAGATGCGCAGGGACATATGGTGTTGTGGTCTAGTAATCGGATATTTTCTGTATCCATAAACTGAAAGAAGCAAGTTTATTGCATTTTGTAATGTCACTTTGGGAGCAGAGTTTTACTTACATTTTCCTCTGCTTTCTGGTGCTTTTCTCCTGGGCACATTTCCAGATTTCCTCAGAAGACTGACAGGAGGGAGCCTTAGTTTCAGACAACTAACTGGGAGGTGTGTGAGTTGAACTGTAAGAAGCAGGATGGGTTGAGAGATGAGCTGTGACAGACAGGAGACAGGTCCAGAAAAGGGGCAATGAGAAACCATAATGTAAATGAGAAAGTGGCAGATATTGACTTAAGACACTAAGGTCTTGCAATGTTTTTACTCTCTCCCCAAGCAAACAAAGTGATGTCTTTAATGTCAGACCTGCAGCCTTGTAACCTGCACACTAGCAAGAAATAAGACAGAAAATCAGTCAAAGATGCCTGGATAGGAAAAAGTGACTAATGAAAAGAGCTTGAACCTTAAAGGGAATATGACATGACACAAATGCAGTGTGTCCTTACTTGGAAAGAAGATTCACCCTCTGACCATAAGCAGTTTTATTATCTTGGGGGATTTGTTTTTTAAGACATCTATATAATTTGCACCCAGATAAAGAATAAACATGCCCCTTTAAAATGTTAGTGAGAAATCATTGTTAGATGCAAAGCTTTATTTAAAATAAATAATGAGCATATCTATCATTTGCAAACATTATATCTAAGGACTAGTTGAATTAAAATGATTGGATAAAGACAGAAATGAAAAAATAATTGGTTAAAGAGAGATGGAAGTCAAAACCAAACATTCATGGTTGAGTTAAAAGACACAACATAACTCCTTAAGGACCAGGAATTTCAGAGAAAAACTTGCCCGAAAGACTAGAGCATTTTAAACATTTTTGCTATCACTCCATTTAAAAATAAATAAAGGATGAAGGCGGAGCTTGGCTGCACTGTGTAAAGGCTGCGTGTTAGTGTAGCTCCTAGGCCCAGAACCCCCGGATCGGCATCCACGAGCAAACTAACGGGCTTCAAGATATACAGAACAGAGCGGCGGAGCACCCTAACACGAGCGGTCATATTGGTGGGAGCCAAGACCCGCCATCGCATCAGAAGCAGGAGCGGGGCCTAAGCACTGGAACTGCACTATCAACCTCGCCAGAGGTCAGAATACAGAGCACAAGGCATAGTGCAGCATAGCTGTACCTTCACTCTGAAAGGCTATTGTCCCATTCCACTATACACCAAGGACCTACAGAGGTCATCACCGAAAAGCAGCTGGAAATCACAGATACGGTGCTTGCAGCAGGTGAAGGGTGTTGCTTCAAACATAGCTGTAGCCATCACTAAACTGCGCAGACAGTTACAGGGTAAGCCTCACCACTGTATATACACCAAAGCACGACAGCTTGACCCATAACATGCATATAAAAAGCTGCCAGAACACTTTAAAAAGGAAACAGAGGTGTTTACATAAAAAATAAAAATTTGCAAGGGCTTGAGACAGCCATTACCGCGCCATGTGCATCAAACCTGCGCTTAACTAAATTACATGCTGCTAGAGGGAGGCAGGTGAAAGCTTGTATATTGAGGAAAAGCGGGTGACGTGGGTCAGGGAGGTTTTAAAGGCCTATTATACATAGAACTTACACAATACCTGCCAGACACCTACCACTTATCGCTGCAAGCAGTGGTGGGGGGGGGAAGAGTGGTCCAAAAAGTCAATTAAAGGGGCGCACCTACAAAAATTGCAACTACTATAGCTCAAACAAAGGGGGGAAAAACACCTAATCCCTCATAGCATAATAAGAGGCAGAACATACGAATCACATCTACAGAATAACTAGACCATAAAGCCTGAAGCCAGCACTGACAACCCTACGTGGTTATGCCAGCAAAAAAAACAACAGAAACCTGAAACACCAGCCAAAGCTAAGATGATAAACCGATATCTCAAACCAAGAGAGGGAACCTCACATAAAACCACTGACCCTTCAATCATAATGCCTGAGAACGACCCAGTAATAGAGACACAAGTACACAATGCAGCTGGTCATACCAATGAGATAACAAAAGCTGATTTTGAGCTCTTAGCGATGAACGATGATAGAAAAACTGCCATGTCAGATATGCACAACATATTTAATGAAATGAAGAAAGACATTAAAAAAGTAGACCGCAGGGTAACAGCGTTGGAAGAAAGTCATAATGTTGCTACCCAAGACATTCAACAATTGTCGCAACTAACCTACAATCAAGAAGAGGTCATTCACAACTTATTGGAAAAAGTGGAGGACCTCAACAATAAAGGTAGCAGGAACAATTTACGGGTCAGAGGAGTGCCTGAATCCGTGTAACCAACAGCAATACAAGGATACTTACAGGCCCTCTTTAGGACCATAAAAGGAACCAGTAATTCATCAGATATAATAATGGAACGTGCTCACTGAGCGCTTAGAGCTAAACCACCTGCAAAAGCTTTGCCGTGTGACATCATTGTAAAATTTCTGAACTATCTGGACAAAGAAGAAATTCTAAAACACGCAAGACAGAAACACCAAATCACCCACACAGGCTTCCCTATCCAAATCTTTACGGACTTGAGTCCTGCCACCCTACAAAAGCGCAGAGACTTACAGTTTATAACCACAGTCTTAAGATCGCAAAAGATACTATATAGATGGGGTTTTCCGGTAAGCCTAATGGCAACAAGAGGAGACAAGACTGCCACGTTCTGTAACATGGACGACTTGCCATCTTTCTGTGAAGTAAAGCAAATACAAATTACGCCTCCTACAGAGCCTCTGGGTTAAGTGAGAGACAAAGTATCAAGAGAACGACGTACAGAAGAACAAGAAACAACAGCATCCCAACCATGAAGTCTTAGCTCATGGGACATTATCTGAAATGGACGTTTCTATAGAAGGTTCTATATTGTTGCAGCAGGGAGCATTACACACAGGGACTGCCCTACTCTGCTAAGGACAGATGAGTATAAGATTCAACTTTGTTTCCATATCAAATATAATATTGGTTGATATGTATTGAACAACTCCCTGATTCACCCCAATTAACATCAGTTGAGCCCACTCCTGATGGCGTGCTAAAAAATCTTATATGGCTAATAGCAAATGAGTCAGGGACACATTCACATTTGTACAAATTTAACCTGCACTATTCCAGGGACATAACAACACATACTCTGTACGGCAAGGCAATTGCTATATGACAAAAAACTGTTGCATGCCACTAAACCTTGAGTTGGGAGCACATTAAGCATAATTGCAAATATAGCTCCCTAGCTAGGCAGTGGTGTGCAAACAGGTTTGCGCATTAACCCCGTTAGTTATAATATGCCCACGGGCATCTCTACAGTTTTTAATTGGATGCCGTCCCGGGGGTATTGTACGTAGTTAGGTACTTGATACGGTTCAATATAGCTTACACAAGCCATATATAGTACTGTTACTGAATGTATTTTTCTTTCTTTTTTGTTACAAAAGTTTGTATTGTTATTTAATATCTTATTTATTGTTCTATTTTGCCTCCCCTAACCCTGTTACCCTTACCTACATCACTACCAATAGTAAACACCACATACTAGTTTCAGAGGCTACAGATACAGAACTAGTCAACTCCAGTGGTCAACACAGAATACACTACACCGGTAAATTATCTCACAACTACCAACATATTCAACAGTAAACAACCCTAAGATGCATAAGCAGTCATCCCCACACTTAGTGAACCTTGTCACTATAAATGTCAAAGGCTTCAATATCAACCAAAAAAGGTCTAAAATTTTAAACGACCTATACAAACAGAAAGGGGCAATCATATTCCTGCAGGAGACCCATTTTAAAAAGGGAAAAGAACCAAAATAGCATCATCATAAATACACTACTGCGTATTTTTCATCTGGCTCCTCCAAAAACTGTGGGGTAAGCATATTGATCAGACATGATATACCCTAGAACTCTTACACATAGAAAGCGACACAGACGGTAGAGTACTTATTGTAACAGGACTAATCTGCGGTTGACCCATCACACTGATGAATGCCTACTTCCTAAACACACAACAGCTCACATTTATGAGCAAACTAGTTGGGAAAATTCTGGACAACTCCAAAGGTACACTGATAGTAGGTGGATTTTAATGTCCCACTTAATCCAGAAATGAAAACGTCCGAAGGTACCACAAATGTTGCAAAAATGGACATAAAAAACATACACTCAGATTCAATCCTTAGCCCTATACAACGCCTGGCCTACTTTTCATCCTACTATTCGGGACTTTAAGTTTTATTCCCATCCACACAAGGTTTACTCCCGGATCGATTAGATACTAACAGATTCGCTAGGCCTTGCACTTGTCAAACGCGTATCAATTCTACTCATGACATGGTCAGATCACACACCAATCCGTTGCCAAATTGCATGGCCTGACAGACCCTTAATCCCTTATATATGGAGGCTGGATGATAGCCTTCTAGGTCACCACTAGTTAATTCTAGTCTAGACAAAACCCGAAATGAATACTTCCAAATAAATACCCCTTCCGACATGACATGGACAACCATTTGGGAGGCACATAAATGTGTCTTTACGGGGAGAAATATTAAAATATAAAGCAAATCTAGTAAACCTAGTAAAACAGAACAGACTTAAATATGACTCCCTTTTAAAAAAAACTCCTAGAACATACACACAAAAAGGATCCAACAAATGCTGATATAAACACGTCTCATGCAAACTAGGAAAGATCTAAAATCATTTCTACAGCAGGAACAACAGAAAAGGGCTTTACTCTTGCAACAGAAATATTATGACCAAGGAAAGAAGGGAGGCAAATTACGAGCCAGATCACTTTAGCGTAGGCAACTTAAAACGTATATACATCACCTCAAAATGAAATCAGGTCAGACTAAGCACGACAGTATATCCCTAGCGGAGGAATTCTGCTCATTATTTTTCACTGTATAACATCACAGTGGACAATGGTAAGTTTGTCACAGTGGAACACAAGCGTAGGGCCATAGTGGACTATTTAGATCAGATAACTTTACCCAGATTGAACGACGACCAATCACAAAAACTTGACTTACCAATTAGTGTGACAGAAATAAAGATAGCAATCAAGTCATTGCCCACAGGAAAGATCCCAGGCCCTGATAGCTTTAGTACTAAATATTACAAACAATTCACCCATAACCTTGCCCCAAAAATAGCATGCTTATTCAAATCCCTCGAGACGTTGGGCGGATTCCCCAGATCGATGCTCGAAGCTCATATCACTGTTCTTCTGAAACCCGGTAGACCTTCCGATATTCCCGAAAACTTTAGGCCAATATCTCTATTAAACATGGATATCAAGATATTCGCCAGAATCATGGCGGATAGATTGAATTCTTTGATCCCACACTTAATAGCCCCTGACCAAGTAGGCTTTATCCCGGGCAGGGAAGCGAGGGATAATACCCTAAAAGTTATGCAACTTATAGCCCTGGCACGTAATACCCACCAAGACATGGCCCTTATTTCGACAGATGCCGAAAAAGCCTTTGACAGGGTGGATTTTCTTAAAGCCACCCTGCAAGGTATGAACATAGGCACTAATTTCATAGAAAGAATATTTTCACTTTACTCGAACCCAACCGCCAAGGTTAAAACTAACGCAGTTCTCTCTGATTAATTTAATATAAGAAATGGCAAGAGGCAAGGATGCCCCCTGTTGCCTATCCTGTTTGCCCTATCAATTGAGGTGCTTGCATGTAAAATCAAATCAGATCCCAACATCAAAGGCATACGAACACAAACAAGCAAATACAAATTAGCAATGTATGCTGATGCCATACTGCTTACCCTGTCAGACCTTGAGACATCCATTCCGACCCTCTTAAAAACATTTACAGAATACGGAAAAGTATCAAACTTCCACCTTAATTAATCCAAATCAGAACTACTAAATATAAATGCCCCGGCACATGTCAGAGATAAAATAAGAAACTTCAGCCCCCTTCGCATTCAGCAAACCCATGTGAAATATCTAAGTATACTTTTGACCAAGAACCCCCGAAATGTATTTACAGCGAATTACCACCTACTACTAAAAATCATAGCGAGTGACCTGTCTGGATGGAAAAATAAACCATTTTCCTGGCTGAGGAGGGTACACGTAATAAAGATGAATATCCTTCCCCGAATACTATATGTCCCATAGGCGTTGCCCATAGCCCCGCCCAAAGAATATCTAAGCCAACTACAGGTCAATATTGAAAAAATTATTTGGAATGGAGTCAAACCCAGAGTTCCAAGGAGAACTCTCTATCTGTCTAGAGAGAGAGGGGGGGTAGGACTACCAGAAATAAAGAGATATAGAATAGCAACATTGCTACAGAGAATAATAGATTGGAGCTATAACTCAAACAGCAAGCAATGGGTTCAATTAGAAAGGGAGATATTACAGACTGTCATGATTCCTTTCTTACTGATAAATACATGTATACTATGTACCATTACTGCACCTTTAAATAACGATTAGCTCTCCACAGATCTATAAAAGGTCACCTCTCACTCTCCACAGTGCTTGGTATTGGACCGTGGTATTCCTGCTACAGTCATTTTCCCTAGCCTCTTTGTGAATCCTGCTTCACTTGCTCTTGCACTGCAATCATCTGAACTGAATCCGCTCAGCTCACCACCAGCTGTTCAACATCGGAACTCCTTGCGGTGACGTCACACGCCAACTCCACGCTGCAGCTTCTCCATTCCACCGGATCTCTGCTCTCCATCTGCACGGGTTACATATTTTCTATCTCTGCCCGGGCGAACTTACCACAGAGCTGCCAGTGTTCTCAAAAGAAAGCAAGTATATACTATATCGCCAACTAATATATTGCGCAATATTTTAAACTTTATTTCTTAGCGGAGCCAATCTGCCTTCTCACTGTTTACATGCTCCGTTCACTTTTGCTTATTTTTTCCTATAGTTGTTATTTTACTGTACAGTTCATATCCTGTCACATATTCTGATTTATTTTCAAACCCATCATGGTATTTGTGCTGTCTTTATTTTTGCTGCATAAGTTGCGTATCAATCCCCCAGCAGCTTTAGAATAACAGCAGCCTTGTTACCTCATATTAATTCATCTGAGATATTATGTGGGTTTTCACATTACATTGTTTGCAATTCATGTTATTATCCAATAATATCCAAGGTACACTACAGCACTTACATTATCTCAGCAGCTGTGGTTCACACTGACACCTCACTTTATTCTAGATTTCTAGGAAATATCATCACAGAATACCAAGCCCTTAAAAATGGACCCAGCTGAGATGTCAAATCAAATCCAAGCTCTCACGCAAAGAGTGGATTTGCTAACAGAAGGGCTCAATTCCTTAAAGCAAGAAAATGGAGCTCTGAAAGCCTATATCAAAGATTATGTGGAAACTAAATCACGTTTCCAAGAACCCCAGGTCAGCTTACCTGACGTTTTCACTGGAGACAGGAAAACATTTAGAGACTTTAAAAATTCTTGTTTGTTACTATTTACTTTAAAGCCTTATACATACCCAACAGATCGAGTTAAGGTTATGACCACTATCTCATATTTAAGAGCTGAACCCAGAAGTTGGGCGAATAATTTCCTAGAAAGTAACGATGACATCTTAAATTCTCTTGAGTCTTTTTTCTCTGCTTTGGGACAATTATATGACGATCCCTATAAGCAAATGACGGCTGAAACAGCCATGAGATCCCTAAAACAGAGAAAAAGGGATGTAGAAGATTATATCTCTGACTTTAAAAGGTGGGTGAAAGACACCCAGTGGAATAATCTGTCATTAAGGAACCAGTATCGCTTGGGTCTTTCTGACGCCATAAAGGATGAGCTTTCACGCACAGAGCTACCTGCGACTCTAGAAGAATTGATAAATCTTAGCATCAGTATCGATAGACGCCTCCGAGAGAGACAACATGAGAAGGGCTCCCGACAGCTATATAAAAAGATCTACAAACATAACCCCTAGTTATGTGCCAACAAAGAATACAAGTGAGCCTATGGATATAGGGTTCCTAAAAGGACCGATATCCACTCAGGAGAAACTCAGAAGACGCTCTCACAATTTATGTATGTACTGCGCCTCTGATGAACACCTTGTAAATACATGTCCAATTCTACAAAAGCAAAAACAGGGTAAGAATACTCACATATATCATACAATTAATGCAGACAGTAATTCCTGTGATTATTGTAAATTATCCCTCTCGTTACAGTGGGAACAACTTCGAGTCAACGTCACAGGGATAATTGATTCCGGAGCTACAGCTTCATATATTGATTTGTGTTTCACTAGGTTAAATAAAATTCCACTTATAAAGAAATTGTGTCCTGTACCTTTAAGGGGAATAGACGGGGAGGTTCTACCAACTGGGCCTGTAGTATTCGAAACCATACCACTATTAGTTACAACACAAGATCACCATAGGGAATACATATCATTTGATGTGATAACATCCCCAGCTTTCCCTATAATATTAGGCTTGCAATGGTTGCGTATACACGACCCCCACATTTCCTGGGCCACTTCTACACTACAATTCACATCTAAATATTGTTCAACAACATGCTTCCCTACTCTATTGCTACAACCCATTTCTGACACACAAATTCCCAACATTCCAAAAGACTACTCAGATTTCTCGGATGTCTTTGATAAAAAAGAATCCGAGAACCTACCTCCACATCGCTCTTATGACTGCCCAATTGACATCTTACCAGGAGCAGTCATACCTTGTGGTCATGTCTTCCCCATGTCAAACCCTGAGTTGCAACATCTAAAAACATATATAGATGATAATCTCAGGAAGGGGTTCATACGTCCATCAACTTCTCCCGCAGCTGCGGGGATGTTTTTTGTTAAAAACAAAGACGGAACTTTAAGGCCCATAGTAGACTATAGGCAACTGAATAAGGTTACCATAAAGAATCAATACCCCCTGCCTCTCATCTCTCAATTAATTGAGAGATTAGAAGGTTCCACCATCTTTACAAAACTAGATCTAAGGGGGGCTTATAACCTTATCCGTATGAGGGCAGGAGACGAATGGCTGACAGCGTTCCGTACTCGGTATGGTCTTTACGAGTACACCGTCATGCCATTCGGTCTCTGTAACGACCCTGCTACTTTTCAGCATTTCATACATGACATTTTTAGTGACATTTTGGATGTTTTTGTAGTTATCTACCTCGATGACATTTTGATATACTCCAAAACACCCAGTGAACATATCAACCATGTCAGACAAGTCCTTTCTCGTTTAAGAGGTCACTCCCTTTACGTAAAGGCAGAAAAATGCATTTTCAATTCCCATGCTATCACATTTTTGGGGTATCAGATCTCCAATAAAGGAATTCAAATGGATAACACTAAAATAGAAACCATTCTCAATTGGCCAAGGCCTACTAACAAGAAACAAGTTCAGAGTTTCTTGGGTTTTTCTTCTACCGTAAGTTTATACATAACTTCGCTAGTATAGCAAAACCCCTTACCAATCTTACAAAAAACAACCACTTCCTTTGGACGCAAGAGTCACAAACTGCCTTTGATCTTCTAAAAAAGAAATTTACTACAGCTCCAATTCTAAGATACCCCAACAACCAGCTTCAATACGTTCTAGAGGTTGATGCATCCGACTTCGCAATAGGTGCAATTCTCTCTCAAAGGGAACAACTACAACAACCCCTCCATCCAGTTGCCTTCTATTCTAAATGTCTGACCTTATCTGAGACTCATTACCCAGTAGGAGATAAGGAACTTCTAGCAATCAAAGCTGCTTTTGAACAATGGCGACACTTATTGGAGGGTGCTACATTTCCTACCATTGTGTACACCGATCATCGGAATTTGCAGTATTTGAAATCAACAAAAACTCTCACCGCCAGACAGGTTCGATGGAATCTGTATTTTTCTAGATTCGATTTCCTCACAACATACAGACCTGCCAATAAAAATGGTAAAGCGGATGCCCTCTCCCGATTACCAACGAAAGACTCCTACATACATGCACCCCAGTCCGTGATACCCAAGGAGAAGTTCCTACTATTCCTAATTGACTCTACTAACTTACTCAGACAAGAACAACAAAACGACTTGAACAAACCTCATCATCAACTGCAATTAAACTCAGACGCCTTATTCCATCATAACGGGAAACTGTATGTACCACCATCCCTTAGAGACACCCTTCTCCAATCCTCTCATGATTCATATTTCGCTGGACACAGTGGCATATACAAAACTCAAGAGTTGATAAAAAGAACCTACTGGTGGCCTAGTATGGCAACAGATGTTACTAAATATATACAAAGCTGTTCAACATGTGCTACATCCAAACGTTCTAAACACCGGCCCTATGGTTTACTACTTCCAATTTCAACGCCAACAAGACCATGGACTGATATAGCATTAGATTACATAGTGGATTTACCCAGATCATCGAACAACAATACCCTTGTCGTAATAGTAGATTTATTTAGTAAAATGATACATCTTGTACCATACCATAAACTCCCAACAGCCGCTGAAACCATTCAAATCCTCCTCACCAATGTTTTCCGGTTACATGGACTACCTCAAAGGATTCTTACTGATCGTGGCTCCCAGTTCACCAGTGCAATACTGTAATAGATTTTCAATAGACAAAAAGCTCTTATCCTCCTACCATCCACAAACTAATGGACAAACAGAGAGATGCAACCAATGGGTCGAACAATTCTTACGCACGTACTGTCATTCCAACCAGAATGCTTGGTCCACTCATATACCTTTCGCAGAGTTCGTATTCAATAGCACAGTTCATTCTACAACCAAACAGACCCCATTTTTTATTAATTACGGTTACCACCCAAGTTTCCAAATATTACCTGGAAATAGCAACTCAGTTCATATCAACAACCTGACACATAACATCACTTCAAATTTCAGTGCAGTACAAATAGCTATTGATGAAGCAAAACTTCTACACAAAAGATACTATGATAAAACCCGGATTCCCTCACCATCGTATGCCGTTGGGGATCTCGCTTGGCTATCCACCAAGAATCTCCGTCTCAACACCCCATCCAAAAAACTCTCACCCTTATACATTGGTCCGTTCCCCATTGTTAAAATTATAAATAGCAATGCGGTACGACTTCAGCTACCAGACACTCTTAAAATCCACCCTACCTTCCATGTTGCTCTCCTGAAACCATATCGAGCAGTTCGGAAACCTCCTACCCTACAAACTCTACCACCAGTCGCTATCGACCCTAACATTGAATATGAGGTTCATTCTATCCTGGACTCCAGGAGACTGCGGGGAGTCTTACAGTACCTCATACGATGGAAGGGTTACAAAGAAGAAGACGACTCTTGGGAACCGGCAAGTAACATCTCCGCGCCACGTCTGGTATCTAGATTCCATCAGTAGAATCCTGATCGTCCAGGACCATGAGCCTCGGAGTGGCTCCTTGGAGGGGGTGTCCTGTCATGATTCCTTTCTTACTGATAAATACATGTATACTATGTACCATTACTGCACCTTTAAATAACAATTAGCTCTCCACAGATCTATAAAAGGTCACCTCTCACTCTCCACAGTGCTTGGTATTGGACCGTGGTATTCCTGCTACAGTCATTTTCCCTAGCCTCTTTGTGAATCCTGCTTCACTTGCTCTTGCACTGCAATCATCGGAACTGAATCCGCTCAGCTCACCACCAGCTGTTCAACATCGGAACTCCTTGCGGTGACGTCACACGCCAACTCCACGCTGCAGCTCCTCCATTCCACCGGATCTCTGCTCTCCATCTGCACGGGTTACATATTTTCTATCTCTGCCCGGGCGAACTTACCACAGAGCTGCCAGTGTTCTCAAAAGAAAGCAAGTATATACTATATCACCAACTAATATATTGCACAATATTTTAAACTTTATTTCTTAGCGGAGCTAATCTACCTTCTCACTGTTTACATGCTCCGTTCACTTTTGCTTATTTTTTCCTATGGTTGTTATTTTACTGTACAGTTCATATCCTGTCACATATTCTGATTTATTTTCAAACCCATCATGGTATTTGTGCTGTCTTTATTTTTGCTGCATAAGTTGCGTATCAATCCCCCAGCAGCTTTAGAATAACAGCAGCCTTGTTACCTCATATTAATTCATCTGAGATATTATGTGGGTTCTCACATTACATTGTTTGTAATTCATGTTATTATCCAATAATATCCAAGGTACACTACAGCACTTACATTATCTCAGCAGCTGTGGTTCACACTGACACCTCACTTTATTCTAGATTTCTAGGAAATATCATCACACAGACAGACAACATGGGAGGGATGGCTTGGCTGAGTCCTACTTACAGACCAGACACAATAAAGGATTTCCCACTGCTTCACAAACTCTTTCTCCAATGGGATGCAATAATGAACACAAGCACGCACATCACAACAAGACCTGCGCCCTTAACTCCACTTATCAACAACCTAGACCTTTCATTCATGCCCAACGTCAAGGTAGGACTGTCAAGTCCGCCACAACTAAGAGATTACACACTAAAGAGCAGTGCCCCAGGAGGGAAACTCCTATCGCAACAAGCATTAGCGGATAGGGTAGGCGACAATCCAATGTCGTGGTTCACCTATGTACAACTTACCCATTACTTCAACACACATAAGCAAAAACACAATATGATACGCCAGTTGACAGCCTTTGAGACCTTGTTTACACTACCGCAATACCCCTGGCATACTATATCAGCACTATACAAAATCCTCAGAGGCAACACGGCAGATCCTCATCCAACATACTGCTACAAATGGCCCACAGAGCTAGGTTTAAACATCACCCAAAAAGGCTTCAGTGTCTGCTAAAATCCATGAAATTAACTACCAATTCCTGGCACGTTGGTATCTCACACCTGTACGCCTCCAAAAGATATATAAGCATGCCAATAGCCACTGTTGGAGGGGGTGCGGAGAGACAGCAGCTATGCTCCACATATGGTGGGGGTGTGATAGGTTGGGCACATTTTGGAGGGATATAGTTACACACATCAACAAAACCCTAGCAACAAACATACCAATTGATCCAGGACTGTTATTATTCCATAATCTTCCAAATACCAGAGATGAAATAAAGCAATCACTTCTCTATGTTATGATCAAGTGCCAAGATAATGATACCCCAATGGAAATCCCCCGAGGTACCAGACATTTTGTCTTGGAAAAAGCAGGTAGATAGTTACTCATATTGGAAAGATATCACTTTCTCAGGGCGGGTAAAATAGAGAAACATGAACACATGACAATGCGATGGAATGCAAGCAAAGACAACTGATAGTCACACTTCCTAACACACCACACCCACGATAATTCTGGGAAAATTGACTCCTTTACAAGGATTCACTCAGGGACACTACACAATACATTGCCACAATTAGCTTATTCCATGACCACTGGAGTTAAAGATAGTAGAAACACCACATCCCATGAGTCCCCTTCTTGTTTATACTGTTTATTTAGAAATGATTGCATTGATTAGAAAAGCATTGCACTAATTGTCTGTTATGCTTCAACATAATAGACATAATAGATTTTAACCTAGGGGATCATCAATAACCACTCTCACTATCACTACAGGGAAAAAAGAAATTGCAGTACAGGTAGCCCTCAGTTTACACCAGGGTTAGGTTCCAGGAGGAATGGTTGTAAATCGAAACCGTTGTAAATTGAAACCCAGTTTATAATGTAAGTCAATGGGAAGTGAGGAAGTTAGGTTCCAGGCCCCTCTCAAAATTGTCATAAGTATAAATAATACGTTATTTTTAAAGCTTTGAAATGAAGACTTTAAATGCTAAACAGCATTATAAACCTAAAAATATAGATTGTATCATCATCAAACTAAGTTTAATGAACAAAAATATTTGCTAATCATCACCTAATAAAATAATCACACTACAGACTGCATCATCATCAAACTAAGATTAATGAACAAAAGCGTTTTTTTACTTGCATTTTTCTGCAATCAGTTCTCTGCATTGTTAGCATGTTAGAAAATATTGGGTCTGCACCTATTCTATGCATTTCAATCTGCAGTGATTAATAAGCACTTAGGCACCATCACCTCAAGCTGCTGGACAGAAAGATAATTGGGAAGTGCCTGCTAAATTTTGCTCGATAGATCTGGTCTGATCTGTGTACACAGACCATTTTATGGCTGTTTAATTGCATAACTTTGCTGCAAAACAAGCGGACAGCTCCACCTACTGGCTATTTTAATTAGTACATTGCTTTCCTAAAGCTTTTGAATAGCAGTCACATGACTGAAAAAAAGGTTGTTATTCTGAAACGGCGCAAATTGAACCGGCGTAAACTGAGGGCCACCTGTATTGAGTTAACAAAATGTTGCCTAGGAAAAATACACAGAAAGGAAAACAAAATAAATGTGGGGGTCTGTGACACCATCAGTAGATAACTATTTTAAAGCCACCAGTCTAGTTCCAGCTAAAGAAACCACACCGAGATCTCTTAGATCGCAACGTTCTCCTATAACTTCAGATTCAGAATCTGATGGAGAAAATTCTATGATATCTTTACCACAGTCAGTAATATCATATATACCATTGAAACAAGACTTCTCATCACTAATCACACAAGTGAAACAATGTATTAAAGATGAGATCTCAGACCTCAAGAAGGACATTGCAGAGATCGGGAATAGAGTGGACAACCTGGAAGAGAACATACAGGTGCACTCCACAGATGTGGCTAGAATGAATGGGCAGATGGATCATCAGGACCAGACCATACGACAATTGGAAGACAAAATAGAGGATCTTGAGAACAGATCCAGAAGGCATAATATTAGTGCCATGTTCCGGTGTACATGCGCTCAGGACACAGACCCTCGGGGCAGTGGTAGGGATTTGAAGACACCGACTCCTGACCCGGGGAAGAGTATCCTGGACATGGATAGATGATATTCTGTGATTCATAGTTGCTAGAAGTTATTGTAGAATTCATGGAGAGTGCAACATTTGTATACAATATATTCTGGCTTCACTGTGATTTATAGTTAGTTATTAGGAGTAGCTGCAGGATTCAATGAGAGAAAAATATAGCAATGTGGAATGTTCAGGCTTTAGAGTAAACTGGTTGAAGATTGACCCTTAGATGCAAACAAAGGTTTGTTGCAAGTTCACAATACATAATATTATATAGAGCTGTATGTCAGAACTAAGCAGAGCAACACAGGTGATAGACAAGTTGCAAGTTTTAGGCATTAAAGGATTCCAAAAGTTTCAAATTTTGCATATAAATAAATCATCACCAACAAATCTACATAAATCAAATATCAAAACTTACCTACTTTGACCTTAAAACGAGTGTTTTAATCGTTATAAAACTATATATATTATTTTGGCAAAAGCATCATCGAAGCCAAACCCCCTTTTATGCTGCCTTCAATACAAAATTATATCTCCAATCACAATGTGTTTTCGTGAATATCATTATCGCATTGTTTCGTCACCCGGCGCATGCGCAATACAATCCATTGGTTCGCGCATGCGCAGATTGCCACTTTGAACCCTCAGTTACCCGAATGAAGCTACTGGCACAACGCATGCGCTATACAAAATCCTATCAATTCAATAGGTATTCCTAGTCACACAATTAACATTTACACATTACAGCGCAATGTTAGTAGCTAGTATATATATAAAATGCCACATAAATGTAATGCTCGTTATTGCAAGGGTGATTCTAGCAGCGCAGCGTTACGTTCTTAACGGGTCCAGACCACTGTCACATCTGTTTGCGAAATGGTTTAGAGGACGGTGACGTAAAGGATGACATGTAAGATAGATCGCGCATGCGCAGTATGGACGAAGCCGGCCATCTTGATAACTCAGGTTATCGTGAATAATTCGTTCTGCAAACCAAAGCTTATAACGGTGGGTTTGGAATTCAATTTATTTTTGAAGCAGAATATAGAGAGAACGGTAATAATATGACAAGCAAAGCCTATTACAAATATTAATATCAAAGATGGATAGAGAGATTTAAGATAGTTGTTTTCAATCGTTTAGTGTCCCTTTAATTACTGTTTGTGCATATATTGGAGAATCACATGAAAGCTTTTAACTG